>NC_041709.1:9720832-10020832 GCF_900700375.1 Denticeps clupeoides
AAGCTGCCATTTGAAAACATGCTGACTGTGCTGTTCTGACCTTGAGTCTAGATTTGTGTACACTGCAGTGTTACTGTTAATGCTAGGTTAACAGGAGTCAGGAGAATAAGGAAACACTTATTTCTAAGATTGTCCATGCTGATGATGCTCAGTGATGAGTCAATTTTTGGGTCGATGGGGCCTGAGGTAGTGGTGGGGCCAGCACTTTACTTTTACGTCTCTGCTGGTATCATTATTGGACTTTGGAGCTCTTCATTCTTAAAAAAAAACCGAAGCAGCAGGAAACAACTGCATTTTACAATTGGTAGAGAAATGTGTGGTGCAATAGTGGCCCAGTACCCTAACTAGTACAGCCTGACTGAGTTGAACACTTTATAAACTTGACTGAGTGACTTGATAATTGACACTCTGTCTGGATCAGAAGGCATCAACAGAAGGCCAGAGTGAGCAGATGTGTCTTCAGTTCAGATCAAACACTGAGACTGCGTCTGAGTACCACAACTGCAGAGCTCTATAAGAGAGAGACCTGCTCCCAGCTGCGACCTTCAGTATTTTGTGCACCAGCAGGGAGCCTGCAGGGGGCATAGCAGATCATCATGTACACACAGCACCACATAATGACAGAAAAACACAGAATTGTTGACATTATTGCAGATTTATTTACATAGGACCGTGTGATATTTCAGTTTTTGATGTTTCTGATTATACTGATTAGTCTTGATTGGGAGAGCCACACCTCTGTCTATATAAGACCTTACAGCTCACAATGCATGTCAGAGCAAATGAGAATCGTGAGGTCAAAGGAACTGCCTGAAGAGCTCAGAGACAGAACTGTGGCAAGGCACAGATCTGGCCAAAGTTACAAAAAATATATTCTGTTTTTATTCTGTCTGAAAGATAAGGGAGGGGATACAGGGATATCCTGAATGAAAAAATTATCCAGGGTGCTGGAGGAATGGCAGAGGATGCCCAAATCCAGGTGTGAAAAAAATTTTGCATCTTTCCCAAAAAGACTGTATTAGATCAAATTGGTGCTTTTACATATTAATGCAAAAAAGGATCTGAATACTTTTTGATGTTTCAGTTTTTCTTTGTAAATACATTTGCAAAAATGTCAATAATTCTGTCTTTTTCTGTAAATATGGGGTGCTGTGTGTACATTAATGAGGGAAAAAAATAAACTTAACATGAATTTAGCAAATGTCTACTTTCCATACCCCCTGTCTTGATGACACCACACATGATGACAACACACACCTAAATAGCAAAGATCCTAGATATCAGATGGGTTCCCCAGCTCCCCAGTTTTAACATGTTTTAACATGTAAGGTCAGTTTAATTTCTCAATAGGTTTTTATTTATACAGCGCTTTTTATATTGTCCAATGTCACAAAGTGCCTAATAATAGAAACGTGCTCAAGATCCCTAGAAAGCCAGAGGCAACAGTGGATGGGAAGAATCCCATTAGTGTTTACATTTCAGTTTTCATTATACATTATTCATTGTCACTCCATAATTATTGTTACACATAACTGACGAATCCATGTTTTATAACTTATTTCAACTGTACTTAACAAAAAAAAAATTTTTTTTTTCATCAGTTGAGGCAAAATGGAAGAGTTCTTTTTTTTTCAATAAAACCGCACTGCAAGAAAGTGGGGAAAAGGTTTCAGGGCCACAATGAGAAAATCTTCTTCTTCTTCTTTTGGCTAATTGTTTACCAACATGAAGTTGGAAATTCTAAGAAGTCAGCAGAACACTCTGGGATGTGAGCGGAGAAAGAGGAAACTGTGGCCACTTTGACGTCACTTGAGCGTATGCTCAAGGAAAAGGTCCGGAAGCATTGAAAAACAACAACATTGTCACCATTCACGCAAAGAATACATGGCAGGCTCCTTCTTTTAAATGAGCATGGCGACGACCCACTTCTAGTAAAACATACAGTACTATCACAGCGGATCGTTTGGCGCTTTGACGGGAAATAAACTGCTTGAGACCGAGGTCAGCCGTGGGCCGAAGCCTGAAGGAGGAGAGGAGGCCTGGAACAGGCCCGGCGTGCCCGTGGCGGCCGGAGAGGGCTGAAGACCCATCCGGCCGCGGCGAAGGCCTTCGCTCTGGCGCTTTATATTCTGTAGCTGTCGTCTCATGTGAAACTTTCCGCTTAGGGAACTCAGTAGGCTGAGAAAACACGTCTTGCTATGACTGTCAGAGTCGACCAGAACAAACCACAGCCTGTAATGTGAAGAACATGATCACTTTTCGCTTTCTTTTTTTTTAAGTAACAGCGTAGTTTTAAGAAACGAGAGGGGGAAAAAAACATGACGTTTCCTCTTTCGGTCGCAGACGACAGGAAAAAGCGAAGAGTGCCGAGTCCTGGTGTTACGTCACCGCGAACCCCGGTCATCCTGGCGAACAGAAGACAGGAAAGAAAGAGAGAGAGAGAGAGAGGGGAAACGCGTAGATGAGCCCGAGGGCGAGATCCGTGTGGGGGCTGAGTCTCGCTTTTAGCTCTGTGGTTCCTGCGTCTCCAGGACCTGCTGAGGAGGACATGGGACACAGAGGAGGTTCTCCCAGGGGGACGCGCCTGGTCGCCGCCTGCGTCCTGCTGGCCGCCTCGAACCTCGCCTGCGTCTGCTGGGTCCTGCTTCTGAAGGTGCGGAGCTGTGCTTCTCTTTCTAAAAAAGACTGGAGACATTTATGCAGGGATATTTGGAAGAGTCCTTCAGACTTCTTCATGCTTTTCTGGGATTGTTGATCCCTTACATTCATATTTACATTTACAGCATTTATCAAATGTCCCTTATCCAGAGCGACTTACAGTCAGTAGTTACAGGGACAGTCCCCCTGGAGACGTTCAGGGTTAAGTGTCTTGCTCAGGGACAGAATGGTAGTAAGTGGGATTTGAACCTGGGTCTTCTGGTTCATAGGCAAGTGTGCTACTACCACCCTGACTTTTTGTAGCATATTGTCGGGATGCATTGATGGATCCCTGGCAACCTTTTTATTACCTTTTGAATAATTTTGTTGGAGTTGAGTGATGGTGTCGCTGCTCTCTTTTTCTTAATTCACCCCCCCACCCCCCAAGAAAAATCGATTCAGTAAAGCTGTGAAGTAATGCGCGGGTGACCCCAGGAGACAGCATCCCAGAATAAATGAAGTTCCTGATTCTGTGCAGACCCACTGCCACTGGTGTGTTTTAGACACTTGGCACGGCGCAGGCCTGTCCGCCCGTTCCACAGGTTGCCCAGCACGGCTCAGTCTTCTCTCTTGCTGCCGTGCTCTGGAAGCTTGTAGGCAGTGAGGCTGTGGTGAGGTAGCTGGTTCGGTGGTCTTCCATTGAACTCCGAGCCAGGAGAAAGCAGCAGTTCACACCGGAGACCCCTGCCTTCACGCCGTCTCCATCTTTCTTCTCTTCCTCTTCTGTTACACCAGCCTCACAAAGTTGTGTAAATGTATAAAACATTACAACTCATGTCCCTGCAGGCTAAGTCCAGGACAGACACCGCCTGTCTGAATGGTAAGATGCAAAACTGTATGATTTGATTCCTGTGAATTAATGTGCTTGTAAATTCACACACTTAACCCTGAACATCAAGTTTTGCCCTGAACTTTGAGGGCTTTAGATAAATACCAGTCTTTCTCAGTAGTGTTACTCCTGTTAAGGAACAATGGTTCTAAAACAGTGATGATGTAATAATGAGTTAATTAATTACATTTTTTATAGTTTTTATAGTATAGTTAAAAACACGTAATTTTTCAGTTTGCACGTTCCATTAAGGCCAAGTATTAGTTAGTTAAGTGAGTAAAATTGCATGGCATGCCGACAGTAAAGTTCTCCCCAGATCACTGGCAGAAGGTTCTGCTATGAAGGTTCTTGTTCTGGTGATTTGTTTTAAGTGGTGTGGAGAACAGTTTCCTATGATGGTATCATAAGCTTGTGTATTCATATTTCCCACTCATGCATGACACCCACAGGGCTGTGTTCACATGAATTGACCCCAGAGATACTATCTGATATCTTCAGGAACTTCCAAAAAAAAAATTCTTCAAGGGCTCATGGGATTCTGAAAGGTAATTATTTAAACAATTTGAATGAAAAGCTCAGAAATGCAGATTTATGAAATATAGTTTTCTCTTTTGTAGCCTACAATAATACCAACCTTTCGGAACCAGACTTTGGTCCCCTGGCGTGGGAGGAAGAATGGGAGTCGGAGAAAGTTGTGCTGGAGGAGAACGGTGTGTGGATTACGGTGAAGGAGCAGGGCTGGTACCTGGTGTTTGTTCAAGCCACTTTCCAGCTGTGGAAGGGCATGGCTGAGCCTGCAGACCGCATGAACCTACGCCTCCAGGTTGACATCAAGTTCAGAGAGAATTCGCAGGAGCTATTTGCCGCCTTCGAGGACAAAACTCAAATGCTGACCAACGACACCCTGGCTGCTCGGCTAAGTCTTCCTGTGCTGCTGTGGCTGTCTGAGTCAGATGGGCTGCGGGTTCAGGCCAAGCCGAGGAAGCACATCGTCTTCGCCTCATCACCACATTCCACCTTTCTGACCTTATTCAAATACTCTGACAAATAGAGGTACTAAGAACTGCTCCAGTGAAAATTGAGGGTTTAATTGGTTTAATTTTTATTGGAGCCTTGTGATGCACTTTGCCGTGAAAGCTTTACATACAGAATTGTATCTACACTGAGGTTACCAAAATTATCTTTGTAAATATTAAATGTATAAAATCATAACAACACACCCAGTAGAACGTCAAACGTCTGTTTAATCCTGTATGCTATGTAGACTAGAGCTGCAAATCTTGTCAATCCTCTAACTCTTCGTTCTCAATGTCTATTATTTTGGTGCTCAGGCTCTGGTCAGTCAGCAAACATGAACTCCAGGCAGGCAGGGGGCTTCAGGACGAAAAGGTTGGGAACCTATCCTCTAGATTACATCCGTCACATCCGCCTGGTGGACACTTTTCATCCAATTGAACTCAGTAAAGAAGTGAAGAGTGAAATTCAAGCTCCAGAACAGCCCTGGAGTGAGACGTAAATGGTACCATGCCCACTACCAAGTAAAATAAACAGATTATCAGAGCTTTACTGATTGGTTAACTAATGAATATGACACAACCTCTTGGATGAAAATGTCATGGCACATACTGCATGTCTAAAAATGCAATCTTTTATTTATAATTTATTTATTGTCGTTTGGACTTGGGAAGGGATATTTTACAAAGCATCAAAATACAGAGTTAGATGGTGAAAGCCCTGTGCATCATCCACACATTCTGCCGTCTCTAATAACTCTTTGTGTTATTTATTTTGATTTATTTTTTGGCCTAGGGCCAGTTGAATACCAAGCTAGCCATGAAATTCTTAGCTAATGTCCACATCACTTGTGCTGAAAGATACATGCAGAATTGGCGTGGATTAAACATTATCCATGCCATCAAAGGATTTTGAAGCTGATGTTTTATTGTAAAATTCTTACATGCTACTTCAAAGGAGATAGATGAATGTGCTACCAAAGTGAATATTACTTATTTATTTTAATGAAATGTTTTACCCAACATAGCCTCTTGTAGTTTCTCAGATGATCAATGTTTTAATTGTCTTTGGTTTATTATATGTTTAAATAGTACTGAAGAAAGCATCTGTGTGCATTCTTAACTATTTAACTATCCCTCTTTTCGGGCCGTGAGATGCTTCATTCAAATGTTATCACTTGTAATGTGATTGTATTACCGATGTATTTTCCATATAAATGAAAAGGTTTATACAGATGATAATCTGTATAAACCTGATAGCAAACAACACCCACAAGCAACCACATAATTAAGACAGGATATTTTTTTGTGGTTTATGAAGACATACATTGCTGCTCCCTGGATTGATGTTTTTTCCCCTCAGTTGATTGCAGCTTTGCATTACTATATTTCATGTATTATTCTGAAGCTGTTTGAATGTAATGTTCTGTATATAGATTAATATAAAATAATGTCATATTTATGAGATGGGTTATAATAATATAATTATATGGATTGTAATAAAATGTATTATAATGTAATTATCATCTGACTCAAAAGTTTTTTTTTACACTGTTTTATTTTTTCCATGTATGTCAAGAGAAATATAAATATATATAACAGATATTTTGAAGGAAGCAATAATCAATAACACATTTTTTACATCCCAAAGCATCAGGCATATGAACAGACAATGCCAGTATTACACCGTACAGCTTTTCCCTCTTTATAGATATATAGGAAGTTGCAGTTACTTATTTCCTTTTGTCAATCAATCATGAAATAATATACTAATCTCTACACAATGCAACATTAGAATTACCTGACAGATGGAACACTGGAATGCAGTGGGCAGTGGTGGCCTAGCAGTTAAGGAAGTGGACTCATAATCAGAAGCTTGTAGGTTTAAATCCTGAACCACCAAGGTGCCACTGAGGTCACCTTGAGCAAGGTACCGTCCCCACACACTTCTCTCCAGGTACCTTTCATGGCTGCCCACTAAGGTGATGGTTAAATGCAGAGGACACATTTTGTTGCATGCACTGTGTGCTGTGCTGCAGTGTTTCACAATGACAATCACTTCACTTTCATCCTCAGCTGTTGTTCATTATGTGACCACTAGGGGTCGCACTGCAACTTTCATTAGCCCAACTGACATGGATTGACATTTCTAGAAAAGTCATGCTTGGTAAAATGACAATGGCACAACATTTATATTGGTGTTTTTTCTCCTGTGATAAATATAAAAAACAAACAAACAACATAGGGACAGCATGCCAACTCCTGCCTTTTGAAGTGTGAGGCTGCATTACCTTTAAGTGTGAAGAGTGTGGAAATCAGGCAGGACCAGATGAAAATATTTGCATGTAGACAATATCATGTAACAGGCCACACGGCAGTGCAGCATATAGTGACTTGTCTCACACCTCCGAAGTTGTGGCACAGGTCCATTTTAGGTTCTCTGCTTTCCTCATGTTTTTCAAAGGCATGAAGGCAATTTTAATTTTGAGATTTTTAAAGGAATATCATATTTCCATCAATGTGTTCTTGTTCGTTCGTTGTTACATTTATGAAATATAATAAATATGTCAATTATTTTGAAATAATCACAGCCTCACATAGTTTTTAGATAGAAATGAGAACTAAACCACAGCTTTTGCTTTTTTATTAATTCTATGTGTCAAGGCATAGGTGTGGGAGGAAGAACGATTGACACAGCAGGTGAAAAGTGAAGAGTTTTTTTGGAGCAACACAAATACTGGAATGAATAGAGACAATCCACCATGCCTCACGATGACAGAGGTCCCCTCTGGTGTGTGTCAGTCCACAGTCCACCAAGTGCACACTTCGGCATTGGGACTTACCAGGAAATTACCAGCACAACATGTATATATGACATGACACACAGACAGAAACCCTAATTCTCAGGATGGGCAGCGTATTGTGGGGGTGGAACCAGTGCAGTCATGACACTATGTTAGATTTTTCAACATTTCCTAGACCAAAATGGACCATAGTTGAAAAATGCTTGAACAATGAAGCCACCAATTTCAGTTTCAGCTAAAAGAGGTTTCTTAAAATGAAACTTGTCCAGACTTGCCTGACCTCTGTGATGCTCAGTGTGACATCATTTTGGTTTGTGTGATTCAGTCACTGATGACGAGGTGCACGGCCCAGGTTAGGTAGGTAACAGGGATGGGCAGAGGTGGTTTCCCTCGAGTCAATTATATCAGGGATATGAAAAGGACAAAATGCATGACTCACAAACACAGGCATTTAATAATAAATAAGCAGGGCACGGGGACCTTCACACAGAGTACAAGACGAATCACCAACTTATTATGGGACAAAGCTAAGATTAACACATGACAACAGGGACACAAAATCAGCAACTCATGAACACAAGACCAGTCAAACTCTTTTTATTTATTATACTGCACATACTAATAATGTTATTCAACAATTCCAAAATCACACTTTCATTTACAGGGCAGTGGTGGTCTAGCGGGCAAGGAAGCAAACTTGTAACTAAAAAGTTGCAGGTTAAAGTCCCATAGCACCAAGGTGCAACTGACGTCGTCTTGAGCAAGGTACCATCTCCACACACTGCTCCCTGGGTGTCTTTTCATTGCTGCCCACAGCTCATCTAGGGTGATAGGTTAATGCAGAAGACACATTGCATTCTGTGCACCGTGTGATGTGAATCATATTGCCTACAGCAATCACGTTCCTGTCTACTACCATATCATTGCTTATTTTGCCCTCATATGCAAGCATTACTCACCCTGGATAAGCCTGGGTCTTTCCCAAACCCTGACTTGATCTGTGCATGATGTGTTCAGAATAGCTGTTTGATTGACATGTCATTTGACAGAATTCAACAGACATTTTTTCAGCCTCATTATTCTAATATTTTCACACAAAGACTCAATGTATTCAAACACTGCCCTGTTGGTGTCCAACTGAAAAATATGTGACAATGCATATTAGGAACATTAACCCATCTGGAGTTGAGACTGAAAGTCAAAGAAAAGACAAAAAAAATTTGAATCTGCAGCACAAGACACAAGACACAAAACATGGGTAAAGTGACAAAGGATGAAAACAAGGATAAGGATGAAAACACAGCAAGGACACATTTCTATTGATTACAATAAAAAAATGAAAACAATAAGGGAATCACAAGACCAGGCAAACACAAAACTCTGGTCTGGGAAACACAGAACCAGAGACCCAGTAAATGTTTGGAATGTAACAATTATGTACAGTAAATTATCAGTAAACACCAAGATAAATTTGTCAAGGTTATAAATATATACACATACAGTGGGTACGAAAAGTCATCCAACCCCTTTAAAGTTTTCATTCGTTATATTGAATCCATGCTAAAAAAATATTTTTTTCCTCATTAAATGTACACACAGCACCCCATTTTGACAGAAAAACACAGAATTGTTGACATTTTTGCAGATTTATTAACAAAGAAAAACAGAAATCACATTTTATATAACAAATAAACGAAAGTGATGTGATGGTCATTGTAAAACATATGTTGACACAATGAAATGCATCCTCTGCTTTTAACAATCACCCTTGGTGAGCCATGAGCAGCCATGACAGTGTCAGGATCCGGTCCGAAATGGGGGTTACTCCGGTCCGGATCAGGATCAGGATCCGTACCGGAGTTTCATTGTTGTCCTGTGTAATGTTCCCTAATCGTTTTCACCTGTGTTAATTGTATAAAGCTGCCCTGTTCGTTTCTGTCCGCTGTCAGGTCTTTGAAGTTATGTTCTATGTTCACCAGTGTCTTCGTCTCGGATGTCTCCCCTGTCCTGTGATTCACCAATTAAACCCCTGTTCCGTGATGTCAGGTGAAAGCGTCCTTCATTCTTCGTTCCTCGTCACTCCTCGTCCTCCTCTACGTTCACCCGCCGCGTCATTCCCGCATGGACGTGACAGACAGGCGCCCGGGGAGCAGTGTGTGGGGACGGCACACTGTAAAACCCGATAAGTTAATAGAACTAAAAAAAAAATTGTTGAAACTGATTACATTATAAAAAAAAAAATTTACACTAACTTGACTTTCTAAGTTAAAAAAAACAGTCTTCAATAAGCACTTTTTACTTACAGAATCAAGTAGTTAACTCGTACTTATTAATTACTTGTAACTAAGTAATTAGTTGCTGACTAATATATTTTTAATGTGAAATTTACTTAACATATTTAAGTTCACTTAAGCTTTATAAACTACAATGTGACTTAAAACATTGCTTACTTTTAACTCAAAACTGTACAACTGTCACGTCCCTGTCTGGGGGTCAGGAAAGATGACAACTGGCTGCCAGTTGATGAGGGAATTGGTGGGTGGAACAGTAATCCAAATCTTATTTTACCATTGTTGCTTGCTGAGAATCAACATAAGCATTACATAAAGTGTATGTACTTAGTGGAGTAAACTCAATTTAACAAACTCATTCTTCACCAGCCTCCACAAATTACAACAGCCAAATAATTTTAAACAAGATATTTTATTTAATGTATCTTTTAAATTTTCAAAAAAGTTGATTTATTAAAGGCCTGCTGAATTAGACAATCCAACATTACATTTAACTGCAATAACTACAGTACATCTCTAATTGATTTATTCAGCAGCTGCAACTATGGCAGCTAAGCCATAAGAGATAGGTGGGAATGACATGATAATGTGGTGAGAAATTCCCTGTCTGGGGAATTGATTATCCAAGTTTATTTACCATGGCCATGGGGGGACTCGCAAGAGAACTTCACAAGCATATTTATACCACTGTGGGTAATAAAGGGTAGGAAAGCAGATTCAAGGCAGCTTCGTCATAGAGGCCTGGACAAGGACACCAGAACCTGTTTTGTGTACGTTTGTGTACATCACCAAGGTTTAAAGTGAGATACGAGTTGTTTTCTGACTGTTCCATGAATGAAGGTGAAACACGTGGAGTGTCGCCATTTCTTCCTTCTACACTCCCTCCTTTTGATCATTTTAATGATCACCACTATAGGCACAAAAATGTATATGACCTAAACGTAAGGTGAGGAGTACATAATTACATAATAACGCAAAAATCAAAGAATAATAATGATAATAATGAAAAATTATTATAAGGCAAGCAGGAAAAGAATGCCCAATAATGAAAACAATTAAAAACAAAGCAATCAAGATACAGAATTTTATGTATGCATCATTCTCATCCGAGGATGTGTCAGATTCAAAGCAGGATTGATCACTTTAAACAAGTTACATCATTGTCATCAGGGGTCTGGGGCCTGTTGGGGTTCTGTTGGGAATAGAGAAGGTGAGGAACTTTTTGATCTAAGGTGGTATCAATAAGTCTGACTAACAATGCTCTAAAACAGGGGATGCAACAGCATCCACAGAGAATTACAACAAAGGGGAACAGAGCAAGGGCCATGCAAATGGAGATGGCTAGATTTTTATATTTCCTAAACATATTTTAGTGTTCTTTCAATTGAGCACAGAGGGTTTTGAAGTCATCTACCGCACGAGTCAGCTTCCCGAGAGGAGCCATGTTGTTGGGGATAATGGAGCAGCATTGGTCATCAAAAATGATAAAATTCCACTTTTCTCTGGTAGTAACAGCAATGCGGTTCTGAAAGGCCATAAGTGAGGTGGCTTCAAGTTATTTATGTACTGCTTCAAATCTGTCTCTTGTGAAGTTTGATAAGTGCTGCATATTGTAATTGATTCTAGTTAGGATTGATTCTAGTTAAATAAACAAATAAACAAACAAATAAATAAATAAATAAAGGAATCTATGTAAGTTACTAGATACAGGCAGATTATGAATGGATTCACAATACACAATGCATAATACCTGTCACGATCCGGTCCGAAAAGGGGTTACTTTGTTGTAACCCCCAATGGAGTTTCATTGTTGTCATGTGTAATGTTCCCTAATCGTTTTCACCTGTGTTAATAAATACAGCTGCCCTGTTCATTTCTGTTCGCTGTCAGGTCTTTAACGTTATGTTCCGTGTTCACCAGTGTCAACGTCTCGGATGTATCCCCTGTCTTGTGCTTCACCAATTAAACCCCTGTTTTGTGATGTCAGGTGATAGCGTCCTTCATTCCTCGTCTCCTCGTCACTCTTCGTCCTCCTCTCCGTACACCCGCCTCGTGACAATACCAACATGGAACAAAACATGTAAAATTGTTATGAGTTACTTTCACCATCAGAAACAGGTTTAGGCCCTACAGGAAAAAGGGAGATACCAAGAAGAGCAAAAATCTTGAGTTATAAGACAGGTAAAATTCAGTTCAGGTGGAGTGGGAACAACCTTCAACAATGGCTCTAAACATACAATGCAATCAGATTTTACTGTGTCCCCAGTAGCTTCTGCAAGTAATAACCAGTTATTAGTGTGGCCAGATAATCCTGTGATCAAATCAAAATAGTCGTCAGTGGTTAGGTTAGAGAGAACAATAACACCAAGGGAGACAGATGTGGGGCTCAGAGTGGGCTTGCGAGTGACATTCACAGGTTCCTGGCATAAAATAATACAAAACAGGACATCTGTACAGCTACAATAAGTCCATAAGCAAAAACACCAACAGTCATTGTGAAGGGCATCAGTTGATGGGACATGTCGGACGGGAACAGGAAGTGTGCAGTTAGTTGATCATTAGTCGTGTACCAAGGGTAACCTGCATAGTCAATTGCTCTATGTCCCTTGGAGGACAAGCCAGTTAGTGTAACTGAAATGGTGGCAGAAGAGTTAATGAGAAAACACACTTGGATGAGAGACCTGTAAGCTTGATTAATATGGCATTGGGAAGCACTTCCGAAGCACTTCGGAAGTTCTCTTCCTTCGTGAGAGGAGGGGAAACAGAAAGGGGTGATTGAGCTCGAGGAGGGGGTAGAGTTGGTGGGGACAGAGGTGGGGGTTGGGCTGGGCATTGCCTGGTTGAAGTATTCATGCCACAGAAGGATGGGGAGGCCCACAACAGCTCGCCACAGGCTGAGAAGGATGATGACGCTGATAAGGAGCCTCTCAGGGACCAGGCATATATGCGAAAAGGGGTGCCAGGGGCGAGGTTGATCCATGTTGAGCTGGGTTGGTAGCTTGGCATGCTAGGTGTTGCAGTAAGGACACAGGTTTCATTTACTGATCTTGCTTGGGTTGCAAACAAGATTTCAAATGGACTCAATAAATAAAGTGAAGTGATTGTCACATGTGATACACAGCAGCACAGCACACGGTGCACACAGTGAAATTTGTCCTCTGCATTTAACCCATCACCTTGAGTGAGCAGTGGGCAGCCATGACAGGCGCCCGAGGAGCAGTGTGTGGGGACGGTGCTTTGCTCAGTGGCACCTCAGTGGCACCTTGACAGATCGGGATTCGATCTTTTGTGAAATCTTTTGTGAACCAATGAGCTGCAATAGCAGACATCATCCCTTCTTTTGACACATGAGTCAAGTGAGTTGTGTGGAAGAAGCAGAGCTGGTGGTGAAGGTGCTGCAGTCTTCGCAGCTGCATTCGCTAGTGCATTTCCGGCAGAGATGGGATCAGAGCTGTTAGTATGAGTCATACATTTACACACAGAAATCTGGCCTGGAAGCAAAATCAGATTTAAGAGACCCTCTGTGTATCCCCAGGGAACCAAAGTCATAAACACGTTATCATAGGCATAACGCGAATCAGATGGTAACAGTTTGTTTGGAAGGGAAGTGGGAAGGCAAAACCCCAGATTCCAAGGTGGAGTGGGTATCACAGAATGCATCCCCAATGCAAGAAGAACCATCAGGAAGGTGGAAAGGAGATCAATCCACAAAGAGAACAAAAATCTGGATAATCAAGTTGACTGTCCAAGAGGTCAGGCCTAGGAGAACATGACAAAGAAAGTTCAGATATACAATTCCCCTTTGTGTTCTGTGGGGAGAAGGGTTGCTAGGTGAAGAGAGGTGAATTTCTTGACTGTAATATTACAATATCTTGAATGAAATTGCAGAGCATTTGTGAATGCTGCCATATTGCTGTTCCTTTTTTGTAAAAACAATTTGCCCCGCAAGTTGCCCCTCCCAAAATTAAATAAATAAAAAAGCATTAAAAATAAGCTACAGGGCGGAGCAAATTCCTGTGTGGTTTTAGGAAAACAGAGGTCATATAGTCACATTTTCTCATCAACAGTTCGGATAAAAGGTTTGGAGAGCCTTCTCTGCATCAGGGTTCCACAGTACCTGAGAAAACTTGGAACAAACATAGTAGGAACAAAAGGAACAAATAAATGACAATAATGCTTTTTTTGTTTGTTTTCTTCAAACACTGCGTGGGCGGTGGTGGGCCAATTCAGGGGGGTCAGATGGAGAGGGAGCTGTAAATAAACAGATCTTAGACATAAAACAAAAAAAAAAATCAGTCCAGTCAGTCAAAGTGCAGTCAGTTGTGTCACAAGATGATTTTTATCAGTGAAACGTGGGTAACTTGTCAGGTAAATAGTTTTTTTTTTAAATGCTCTTGGTCTGGGTTCAAGGAAACAAAAAGGACACAGCGCAAGTCATAACCAGAACAATGTCGTCATCGCAATGCTATAATTTAAATCGTGAAAAAAAAATACAGCGTCATATTGGTCATTAAAATGCTGTGGCTGGGGTAACACAATAAAATAAAACCCACAATTGCAGTACAATATAAACGTGAAGCCTCCTTTTTTTTGTTCCTTTGGGACAATATATCTTCCACTGCGCTTCACGCAGGCAAATCAGATTTTTTTTTTTTTTTTACAAGGCTGCACTACAATCAATAATGAGGAAAGAAAAAAAATTCACTTCTCAGAGTAAGCAGGATGTGTGGAATGTGCATGCGTGTATCAGTGTGTTTGGAGTGTTTGTGGAGTGTGGAATGTGGGTATGTCTTCGTATTCAGCGTGAGTGTCAGTGTAGGTCAGTGTAGGTGTGCATGACCTTATTTGAAACTGCTCCACCCCGCTTCTCCTTTTCGGTCCATGGTGGACGTGTCCTCCTCTGTGTCCTTGTCTCTCACCACCAGGAATGCCAAATCCTCTTCTGTGTTTGTCGGGGCATTCTCTCGCCTAATGTCCACTTTGGCCACAGCAGAAGCACACATCACACCGTTTCTCGCTCTGTGATCTCCCTTTTCCTCTTCCTCTTCTTCTGTTGGGACAATCTCGTACCCAGTGTCCCATTTGGTGAGTTGGGCGTGGGCAGAACTTCAGCGAGATGCACTGTAGCATCTGCCCACATAATGCAGGAAGTCTTCGTTGCTTCACTGAGGTGGGGAAGAAGGCCATCAATAAACGTATTTTTCCGAAGTGCTTCGTACGGTGTCATATCATGTCCAGGGTAATCGTTGGGGCGCGCAAGGTCACTGCAGTCATCAAAGGCAGCTTGTAGTCGAACCAGGAAATGTTCTGCCGGTTCCGTGGTCTGACGATGGGAGGTTTCCATGGGGTCGGGGCAGTGACGTCATCGTGCTGCGGTGGCGCTGCAATGGACAGTGGCTTCAGCAGGGTCGCTTTTTTAGGGCGGAAGGGTGGAGCTTCAGATTTCGGTCGGCCTGCAGGTCCAAGTGTTCTGCAAAAGGGGGATTTCAAAGACACAGGAGCAGAGGCAAACAGTGCAGCCATTGGGAAATCTCCCTTCTTAAATCAAATCAAATCAAAACAAAACCCACCAAAAAAACCTAACAAAATGTATCTAAAATGGCACAGTTTAGGTGTTATATACATTTATACTTATATTGTTCCCAGCTTTCCACAAACTTAATTTTAAAACTCTCAGAAAGAAAAAAAAAAAAAAAAAAAAATCCACAAAATGTAAATGACAAACATTTTCCCATATTCCCTTTAAAGCTGAAACATTTCCTTCTACAACAGCCTGCAACCTTGGAGTAACAATAGACAACCAACTCTCCTTCTCGACTCACATCAGCAATCTTTCCCGCTCATTTAGATTCCTTCTCTACAATACCAGACAAATCCGCCCTTATATGTCAACACAGGCCACCCAGATACTGGTTCAGTCCTTAGTAATCTCACGACTGGACTACTGTAACTCCCTTCTAGCTGGTCTACCACTACCATCCGACCTCTACAACTCATACAAAATGCAGCAGCACGACTGATCTTCAACCTTCCCAAATTCTCCCACACCACTTCCCCTTGAGGTCAGAACAGCTCAGTCACTGAGCACCTTCAAACGGCAGCTCAAGACCTTCCTATTTAAAGAATATTTAGATTCACTTGTAACCTTCTTATTGTCGAACTTGTGTACAGAATCTACAACAGAGTGAATAAAATAGATGTATTCATAGTTGGGGGTCCTAGTGAACTGGAATTGATCACTTCATCGATGGTAACTTGAAAGCACGTTGTAAGTCGCTCTGGATCAGGGCGTCTGCCAAATGGCTTAAATGTAAATGTAAATGTAAATGAACAAAATGGAAACCTGCTGTAAATCACTGTGCTGATGCCCAGACGGTAAAATATATTGCTAATAGTCCCAAAACAAGAGAGAGAGAGAGGCGCCCCACACACACACACCAGAGAGAGAGGGAGAGATAAGGTCTGCCAATGCTCACACACAAACACACACACACACACACACACACACACACACACACACACACACACACAGAGGCTGGAGTGTCAGCAGGCGAAAGCTGACAGTGCAGGGTTAAGTGACGAGTATAAGACAGGAAGTTAGAGAAACGAGAACTCCGCCTCTTAACAGCGCTGCAGAATTCCGGTCCTCCACAAAAACACACACCTTACTCACAACTTACACAGTCTGATATTCTCTTTCTCACACACACACACACACACACACATATGCGAGTTCTGCGCTCACACACATAGACAACAGAGACACATACACATAAACCACCATTTTTTTCAGAACTAGGAGCATCACTTTTTCCCACACAGCTTTACTCGATCTTTCCCGGGGGAATTCACAGTTTTTGGTCTTGCCTAGTCATAACTCAAGACAACTGATTTTTGTCTTTAACGACTCACAGATACCGTTCTCGTCCTAAACGACTCACGGTTTGCTTTTACGTCTGATCTTGTTATAAGAGGCTCACATTAAATCGTGATCACTCACAGGACTTAAACCTGTTCTTGTTCACACAGCAGAGTACTCTGTCAACCAACACAATCAGGAGAATGACACCCATTTACTTGGATCAATTCAGTTGACTACAGAATAAAGCAAATATGCAAATTACCTTATAATCTTAATCTTCTAGGTTGTATAATTTTAATGAAATGTTTGAGGTGGAGTATTTTTAACTGAGACTTCAAATTCCCTCTTCACGGTGTCTCTGATTCCAATCAACTCTGTTCTCCTTTGTTGTCCCTGGCTGGTGGAACAACTTGCCCTGCTCCATTCGACTAGTATATATATAATTTTCTTCGTCTACCACTTAACAATTTAAGAACAATGTTCTTTCCTGACAAGTTAGGCCTCATCAGGGCTCTTCGTTTTTGTAATCTCAAAATCTATAGAAATCGAACGAGAATTGCTGGTGTCTTCCTCCTGTAAGTCACTTTGGATAAAAGCGTCTGCAAAATAAAGTAAAGTAAAATAAAGTAAAGTAAAGTAACTCACCAGGCTAGTGTCCCCAGACGGCAAAAAAGGAAACTCCTGGCGGAATTCGCTTTTTAATTTTTTTTTACTTTTATATAATTTGCCTTCATTCACTTCTCACATGCCTGCATACTTAAATGCTGAGACTCTAAATGCATTTGAAAAAGAAAATAATAAAACAACACAATAAAATTGTGAAATATCGACACATAATGTTAATTAGCTCGCCAGATTAGCGCGCTCAGAGATAAAATGAGGATAACTGCAGTCAGCACAGTGGATACAGTTAGCTTGCCAGGTTGAGATGAATGATGCATGCCTCGACACGTTTCACATGAAATTTCTTCACTGACAGCTCCATGACCTATTTCCCAATTAGATAAATTTAAATACTTGCCAGACTATGCATAGAACAGATTTGAATAAGTGCGTACATCTAACCATTACTTACAGCTTCATTCATGGATTGCTTCACCACTTCCAAAATCCCCATCTCCAAATTCTGGCGGTTGGGGCAAGAAACTGATCCACTTGAATGAGTGGCAGTGAATAGTTGTGTAGGAGTTCTTAATTTTAGCTACGGGTCATGGATGTCATTGTAGACAGTGAGGTTAGAAGGAAAGCAGGGAATGTTAGATGGTGGTGTGTTATGAATGCACATGTGACCACAAGCTTGCTGTGTCCTGTATTATTTTTTATGAGCGTGAAATTATTGTGATTTTATGGTGTGCTTGCGATAATGATCCTGAGTGAAGTGTACATTCATTCTGTATTTGCGTTCCTGGCGGACCCTTTGTTTCTCCCACCTTTAAGTTTTTAATTTAGCTGGACCTCACCAACATTTTTAAATTAAAAGGTGGTGGCAGCGGTACCAGAACAGATGATTTAGTACACTTTTTACAACACTTACAACTCTGCTGATGGGACCTACATTATCGAACAAATTTCCAAAAGTAATAGCTTGAATCCACCATATTTTAGTAATTACATAATTTAATGGATGAAGAATGTTGTTTTACACATTCATTAAATTTAGCAACATTTCCTTGATATAGGTAGGATGGTAACATCTATTCCTGGCACATCTACTTCCCTATTGTGTGAGACCACTGTGGACTAATACATCAAATAGTACATATGTCTCATGCTACAGCAATGTAGGAGATGTTTCCCACCAACCTAAAAGCAAAAGCAACAGCATGAAGGTGACGTGAAAAAATGACAGCACCAGATTGCTGCAGTTTTGTGCCTGTTTTGTCCAGAGTTGCTTTTGCCCCAGCCATTAAAAAAGTTAATCATTAAGGTGCATTTAGAAAGTGAGCAACACAAACACTGTCTCCAAATATTAAACATTAACAGTCAGCACATGGTGCACACAGTGAAATGTCTCCTCTGCTTTTAACCATCACCCTTGGTGAGCAGTGGGCAGCCATGAAACCATTTTCATTAGTTTAATATTTAGTATTCCAAAGATTTAGCCCCAAATAGCCAAAAGTGACAATGTCATTGGTGAAGTGAATGTGAAACGATTGTCATCATGAAACACTGCAGCACAGTACACAGTGACACAACAAAATGTGTCCTCTGCATTTAACCATCACCCTTGGTGAGCAGTGTGCAGCCATGACAGGCACCCGAGGAGCAGTGTGTGGGGACGGTGCTTTGCTCCGGGGCACCTTGGCGGTTCAGGATTTTAACATTTGGCAACATTCCAATTACGTGTTTGCTTCCTTACCCACTTGGCAAATCGCTCACCCTGATTTCAATCAGTTGACATTCTCAGCCATTGTAAAAAAATGTTGTGCCAATAAAAAATTTTAAAAAGTCAACAGAAGTCAACTTTTAATTTTTTACTGAAAAAATTAAGTTCTTATAACATAGCAACAGCCCAACAAACTCAATGTATTGATGTCTCACAATTAAAATGCATTGACCTTAACTTCAAATATAAATTTACATCAATTTACCTCATGACACCAGATTTACCTAGTTTGACCTGTAAACTGTAACTCCACAATGCAGTTAAAAGAGCTTAAGACGATTCGGTATGAGAATACTGTTAGCAGCCATTAGCATTATTGTTGTGACCTCACCGACACCTGGACCAATGAATCCCTCTGTGAACTACACTCTGTGGTGTGGTGTGTTCAAGCGTACCTTGATTTTTAAAACTCTGCTAGCTTGCCACTGCAACAACTCATGTACAGTGGGACGCAGTAATATATAAAACCTGCAGTTTGAGAAGATTTGTGGGAGAACGGTGCAGGTTAAGTATGATTCTTCACTGAATGTACTGTGTGGGGTATATGGTCAGTGCACACATTTGCAGAGTGGACCAGTTAAATTGCATATCTTTGGACAGAACTCTAATAACATGATTTATAAACAAGTTTATTTTTACAAATGTGGTGGTCAAAACAACAGTCACAACACTTTTGTTTCCCGGTTCTAAAAGTAGTGAACTGAATTGAAATCTGAACCGTTGTGCTAGGTATCTCCTGATTCAAGGAACAAACTTTTTTTGAACAAATCTTTTTAGTGAACTGAGCCTTGTTATTCAATGCATCCAAAAGTATTATTATCCCATCACTAATTAGCATGCATGTTCTGCCACAACTCTACTACCTCATTTGTAGCAGATCTGATATCTCTTTTCAAGGTTTTCACCATGCACAATGAGTTGCAAATGTAGGAGGTCACTAAAAGAAACAATATTCTGCTAGATGACTTAAAACTCCACAAATAATAATCTACTAACAGATAAAAATAAAGTGTCCCCTTATCCTCCAGAACTTCACCGCCAGAACAACCCTTGTTTTTATTGTGAAATTGTAGTAGTAGTATTGCCCCAGAGCATTCTGGTAAACAGAATGTACAGCAGAATGTTCAGTCCTATCATTTGTTTTTGTAAACTGGACAAAATGGCAAAAAAAATGGCTCCCTAAGCTTTGAACACTGAAACATTTAACCGGTTTTGTTGAATGCACAGTTTTCTGCATTGATTTGCTAAATTTACTCAATAACATTAATTTAACTTACTTTTTGCAAGTTGTTTTTTTTTACAGTGCATGCCACACCTTGTTCTTCTCATGTGGAGAAGTAAGGGATTACGCCCACCCAGGATCTGGTTACATGAATGAGCACCCACTCAGTAAAACGCACACTGCTAGAATGTGTGGGCTGTGTAAAATCCAAACATTTGGCCTAGATGGGGTAAATGATGGCCCAGATGGGGTTGTTGTGGCCTAGTGGGTGAGACTCTAAACATTACTGATGATTACAAATGATAGAGCAGTGGTTGTCAGTTTTATTTTGTTAACAATAAATGTATAAAATCCCAATAACACCCAATAGGATAATCAAAACTCTGTATAATCCTGTATATTATATATACTACAGCTGTAAATAATCATACATAATTTTTATCATTTTAGTCGGGCTCGGATCAGGTCGGTCAGCAAACATGAACTTCCAGTGTATATTACTGTCAGGAGGAAGGTTGGAGGACGCAGATGTGGACATGGGGTGAGAGGAGGCAGCATCCATGGGTGTGGGGGATGGATTGAGCCCACTCGGGCTGAGGTAAAGACTTGCACGTGGTCTTACTGTTGTGGAAATTCCATGGCGCACAGGGGAAGATGTGAAGGTGGTGACATACTAAGGGGAAAACAATGGAGATGCAATGGAACTAGCAAGTAGCACTGTCATATGGCCCAAACAGTGCACCGGCGGGTCCTCGGCGGGTTGAGCATCGCCGCATGTCTGCCTGCGACACCACTGGTTCATTCAAGTTGGTATCAGTGATACTAATATGATTCCACAAAAACTAAATTTTTGGAAAATCTGAATTAAAAAAGTATGTCAAGTGTATGACCCGCTTTGCTGTGGGCTGGGTAGGGGTGGTGGGTGAAGAGGTTCAAGGGTGAGTGTCCAGGTTCGAGGGGGGGGGGGGCTTCAGGGAAAAATGGTTGGGAACCACTGTGATAGGAAAACTGACTGGGTGGTCTTGTCTAAATTCTTATGCCATTACAAAAAAAACGTTCATGAGGCTGTGGAAGTAGTGAAACTAAATCTCTTATCTTCTTCAAATCTCCCTTTTCTCAGTCCTAGCTCTCCTCTCCCTTTCTTCTTTCTCTACAATTACGTTCTTTCACCCTACCATTATCCACACTGGTTAAGGCTGGTGAGATCCTGTAGTGATGAGTCAAAGACCACAGAGGCCATAGGTGAAATGCTTGGCTGCTAGCATCATTCATACGATCACTTACAGGAACTTGAAAGGTTAACTCCCTCCCTCAGTGCCTCCATGCTTCTGTGAATGACTGCCAATTTCTAATGTTTAGTAGTTGTGTACAAATTCCTGTTTGACTATGAACCAAAGGGATCATTTTCAGCAATGGAAAAAAAACAACACAGTTCCTTTGCTTGAGTCACACAGGTGGATTCTCATGGCATGTGCTTACATATTAGGCAACAAATGGTTAAATTATCCTTGCAAGTGTGTGTGTGTATATATATTCAAGATTCAAGAGAGATTTATTGTCAGTACAACAGTATACAGTGTAAATCTTTTAAGTTTGATAAACAGTTTAACAATCTCTTGGTCATAGCAGTGAGTTGAGAGCTCTGACTGCCTGGGGGAAAAATGTCTGGCAGTTTCAGTTGTTTGTATGTATATACATACATAATGGCAAGCCAAACAGGAAATAAATAAAATATATAATGACAAAGAATGAAATCTTATTATATGGAATGAAACTAGAATATATGGAATGAAAGTCTGAATATATGGAATGAAGTCTGAATATATGGAATGAAAGTCTGAATATATGGAATGAAACCGGAATATATGGAATGAAATCTGACGTCACAAAGCCATTGGCGCCATTTTGAGAATGTTCGCTAAACAGATTAATTGTGCCTCACCATGAGTGAGGCTGCACCAAACCCAGTGGCAGCAATTTTAAGCAACGACGACATAGTAAACACTCTGGCTAATGCTAATAATTCTACCAGCATTCAGTATAGGACCACTGATGAGATTTATCCAATGTTTCAGCGTGGAAGACCTAATGCAGCGACAGCAGCTGCTTATTCGTCAAGCATCCGCACTGACCAAAACAGGCCTTCCACATCAAACGAGCTTCCCACCGCCATTCCTACATAAAACCTCCATTAATACGGAAACGGAGGTAAGTAAACAGGGAGGAATTACAGGGCAAACTAACGTTAGCATTTTAAATCCGATATACCAGTGCTGCCCGATCCCAGCACGCCATGCAATGTTTAGATTCAGGCTGCACACACAAAGTTTATTCTATTCTATTTTATACATTAATGTAATCTGCACTTTTTAAAGTTAGCAGAACCTTTGCCCGTCACTGCCTGTGCGAGTATCTCTCCGGTGTCTTAAATTAAACACACACTAAACCGCGCTGTAATTTATAATATAAAATGATGTCATTTGTCGCTGATTCTGCTCTATAGCAGTGTGGCTCGTTCAGATTTTACACGGCTGGGCTTGCGCGTAAATGGGCAGTCAGGTTTTGACCAAGAAAGTAATAATAATGAACGACTTATTCTTGTCATTTAGTAGCCATACCGTGCTATATATCTTTTAAAATCGTTTTTATGGTTCTCTAGGTTTCAGGATGCAAGCTTTTTAAATTCTGTTACTCAGTCCTTCACCAAAGAGGTTATTCTCCTGCCAGACCACATCGCTACTTTGGTGCCAAGGCGTGCTATGAAAGCTTGGCTTTTTGCAAACGGACATGTAAAATCTGCCTTGGAATTTTTTTTTTTTTGGCATGTTACGTTTTAATTTATTTGAAACTCTTTATTTACTGCTGAAAAAAAAAGTTTATTTCTTATTCTGTTCCTGCTAAAACTTGAGAAGTTCAATTATAAGAATTTGTAATACCTTATCTGGACTCTTTACTCAATTTACTACAGCAAATCAAGTGTTTCTGAATATTTCTATAAATGTAAATGATAAACATAGCATGGCCGTTGCTTATGCTAATATTGTATGTATTGTAAGGAAAAAATTCATAATAATTATAATTAACCCAGCCACTGTTTGGTGACTGTCCCAAGCCCGGGTAAATGGAGAGAGTTTTGTAAAGAAGGGTGTCATGTTTAAAACCTTTGCCAGGTTAATTGTGCAAACAACTAGACTGTGGAGACAACTAACAGGAGCAGCTGAACGAAAAAGATTATTATTATTGCTTTCTGTATTTATTTGACTACAAATAACACTGGGTTACAAAAAAAAAAAAGTGAGTTGTCTAATATATTTCTGCTGCTTTAACATATTTCTGGCCCACAGAACACGAATATGGCATCAGTTTTTGTAGATCAGGTCAGGTTTTTCAGCTAAGTTGATTTTATAATAGTGCGATTTTCTGTCTCGAAAAATTTTAATTTACCACAAAATTAACTTTATATATGCAAATTGTATGTTCAATCATCACTGTTCAAAACTTGGGGCTTAAATTTCCTTTTCCTTGAAGTTCTAGAATGTCCAGCGGCAAGGATGTCTCTAGTCAGATTCCAACAGTAGTCATTACTGCATCCCACCGACCTTGGTACCTGTTCTCCATCTTCTTCATCTCCTGATGGAAACGCTCGCCCTGTTCATCACTCATAGATCCAAGATTCTCCGGAAACCGATCCATATGTGAGTATAAGTAATGCATTTTGATGCTCGTGTTGCATCCAAGGTTCCTGAAAGCAGTCAACTTATTCGTGACAAGTTCCACGTAGTTAGGGGCCTTATTGTTGCCCAGAAAGTTTTTCACAGCCATAACAAAAGCCTTCCACGCTTCCAGCTCCACTTTGTTCATTGACTTTTCGAACTGAGGATCTGTGATGAGCTGACGGATTTGAGGACCGTCAAAGACGCCAGCCTTTAACTTCTCAATGGTCAATCCTGGAAAAGCCTGGCACAAGTAAATGAAGTAGCCACCAGCTTTGTTCAATGCTTTGGTGAACTGCTTAATCAAACCAAGTTTGATGTGCAGTGGTGGGAAGAGTATCTTATCTCTGTCCACCAGAGGGTTGTTGATGACGTTCTCTGCTCTGCAAGGCACCAGTTCCTTCCGTTCAGGCCAGTCCTTCTGTATTTAATGATGAGTTCTGTCCCTACTGTCCCACATGCAAAGGAAGCAGGGGTACTTGGTAAACCCCGACTGCTGTCCCAACAAAAAGTTCACCATCTTTAAGTCAACACAAATATACCAGTGATGCTGATCATAGCAAATTTTCTCCAAAACGTACTTCACTGCTTCATACTTCTCCTTCAGTGTAGTCGAGTGTGCGAGGGGTACAGAGGCATAGAGGTTGCCATTGTGCAGCAAAACACATTTCAGTGATCGCTTGCTGCTGTCAATGAACAGTCTCCAATCTGTGGGTTCGTATTGTGGCACACCAAGCTTGTGTAGAAGTTGTGCAATATCTGAACAGTACACCAAATCCTTCTCTTGAGAGAAATAACATAGGTAGTCTTGATGTCTGGTGCGGTAGAATGTGATGCGAACGCTGTCTGAGAGTAGGTTTTTGTACTTTAATCTGGATGCTAATAGTTCTGCAGATGATTTTGACAAGGTGAGATCACGAACTAGATCAATAAGCTCCATTTGAGAGAAAAGCTTTGGCGCACCGCTTTCATCAACCACATATTCTTCTTCATTTTCTTCAACACTGGAAGAGTCTTGGTCGCTAATTACAGGAAGTTCTCCAAAGACAGGTATTGGGATTTGTCAGGTTGTTCCAGTTTTTTCTGTTTATCCCAGTCACATCAATAGCGCAAAAGTAGCAATCAGTGTCATGGTCTCTCAGCTCCCTCCAGACCATGGGTATTCCAAACTTCAGACAACTTTTATGACCCTTGGTCAACTGACGCAGATACTCAGTGCAGTTTTTGCATACCATGTGTGGTGCCCAAGCTTTGTCTTGGTCACCTAGTGCCATACTGAAATAAGCAAGGTATGCACGCTTTACGAAACTTGTGATTGGTTTCCTGTTATGAACAAGAGTGTATTCACCGCAAATGTAACAGAAGACATCAGGCTTATTTCTGCAAGATCTTCTTAATGATGCCATCTCATTAACTTTGAAACTCTAAATAACAATATTTGTAATATGCAGCAACAAAATATTAAGTATAGGCCTATAAATGAGAAACACACACGCATGCACACAATGTAGGTTACGTAATAAGTTTATCTAATTTCAACAATAGATCAAAAAGTTGACCTGGTAGCGCAAAACCAATGTGATTTTTGGATTTAGCGCTTTAAAATGATCCTAGATCAGCTATAAAAAGTTAGACCTTTTTTTCACTGTTGACCAGTGTAATCAATTAGGTCAACTCTAGTTTTTTTGTGTCATTGTGTCATGTACATTTTTACTTTTTTGGTTTTTGTTTTCCTCTGACAGTCTTGCTCTGATGCTGTGAGTTTGCAGAAGTTTCGGACCATGATAGATGTGGTAAATATTTTTGCTACATGCATCTACAAAGTTTTAATGCTACTATATATTACTTAAATCAAATTGCTATTTGTCTTTGTACTGTTTCCAGCATCTCTGCTGTTGAGGTTCAGTCCTTTCCAGACCATTCCATCTCTGGTGGTAATCAAGTTACCTGGTGTGTTGCTAACCCAGATATTTGCAGTGATCCACCTGCCATCTCAGTTGACCCAGTTACCACGTCAACTACTTCAAATGTCATCACAATTGATGACACTGAATGCATCACCTTGCAACATCTGCTATCTTCAGTGGAAATACCCATGGCTTGTCAATTGACAGTCGTATCAGTGCTAGTGGTGACTTGCATTCCTGCTGAAAAGGATTCTGTATCCCATGGACCTGCTCAAACCAGTGCATCTGGCAAAAGTTCATCCAGCACATCATACTGGTCCATCTTTCGTAGATTTCGTATTCTCTGTAAAGTGTGTATAGAATGTATTAAAACAACTTGATACTAAATGATGGTGTATATGCTTAAGTGATGCTTTTTCCATTGAATATTTAACATATTTGACAAAGTTTAAAAATGCCTGGTTTAATTTGTTTGGATTGCATACATGGTGCATTATGAAATATTGCATTTAATTCTTTAGGACATACCTTGATTTGTTTGATGAAGACTACATCTCTGATGATCCTGATGTGCAAGAAGCCATTTCAAGGTCTTTAGATTCCAGCGCAAGTGAAAAGTAAGTTGATAAGCTATTGTTTATTACATGTCAAATTAGTACATGTATAATTTTGTATACATTTTTGGACACTTGGAAAAAGGGTGAATAAGCACGTTTTGGTCATTTTGGTAGACTTTTTGGATGTAGCACATTTGCCAGTTTGCGTTTTGGTGCTCTTTATTTGCAAGGTGTATGTATAGGCTGACCGTAGTAGTCTCTAGTAAAGCTTGAAAACACTACAACACCACTTTTAGTAAATATTCCTATATATTGAGGATGTCACATTGAAGTCCAGTGGTCAGCTTTTACCATTAGTGTTGACACTAATCAATTTACATTTACAATCACTGTTGGCACTCTATTTCTTCAGTGATTCAAGCATGACTTTGGAGAGAATAGTGAAGCAGATTGCATCAAGAGTAAATCAGGAAAATGACCATACAGTACGCTACAATATCACAAGACGAAATGTGTGGGATGGAGCTTTGAGAGCAATGAGTCGATCAAATTTTTCACCAGAGAAGAAGGTAGATATTACGTTTACTGACATGTATGGAATATCTGAGGGTGTCGTGGACAATGGAGGACCTACTCGGGAGTTTTTCGGCTGTGTCTACATGAAATCAAGGACAAAATTGGCATCTTTGATGGTCCACCCAATGCTAAAGTCCTCACATGCAATTCCAAACGTACCTTTTTTTTTTTTTATAAATAACGTATTCATCCTGTCTGAACTCTTGTATGAGTGTCTTCAAAACGGTGCCGACAATCTAAAGGTCAAAGTGCAAGTTATTACTGATGAAGAAAAAAGGTCACAAGTGCAGTTGGTAAGCTTATTTTCATATTTACCAAAATCCAGTTTTACAATTGTTTTTTGCATTCTAACCGCATATCATTCCTTCAGAATAACATGCTGCAACACCCATCTAATCTCTTTGAAAATCAGCAACAATAACACATTGTTACTCATGCTTGTGTACCTGGATTTGATGAGCCCATATACAGCCAATTGCCATAGAATATATGGCACTAATAAAATTCATAATGTGTGAACATTGGATATAAATATCAGAATGTTCATTTGTAAAGCTTGTACTGTGTTTAGGTGATATCAAAAACGGTAAACATGTATGAACATATATTGCCACTGAAAGCTAAACTTGTGTTAAGGTACATATTTGTATATATTTGTATATTTTAAATAAAGCAATACATTTTTACCATTTCACATAAATAAAAATTTAGATATTTAGATTTTACAGGCTGAGAGTGAATCCCAATTACAAGATGCAGTTGCACAGGCAGTTAGTTTGATCAGTCTTGCTGGTTACAATGTTCACATAACACTGAGAAACAAACAAGACTGCTTTGGATTTGGCTCACTGGTATGTCCTCCAGCAGACACGTGCTGGTTTTTAAATTGATGTTTTAACACATAATATACCTTGGCCCAAAAACATGAAAAATATATTGTAAACATATTTAATCCCTCACTGGCCCATTCTGTTCTTCAGCATGTAACTCAATACTGAATTGTTCTTGTCTGAGTTACTCATGCGATCTGCCCTTGCTTGCTTATCTTACTAGCCTTTTGAGGAATTTAATCATTCCACCAGCTACAAAATAGGTTCTACTTTTGCCACTGGCTTTCCATTCAGCGTCTAATACACCTTCCTAAGCATTGCTGGATCTTCAGATTGTCATGTCCAATACTTTGACCATTATTCTGCTAAGCAAACAAATGTTCTTTCTAACCATGTTCAGTCTTATGCAGTGCACTCCATTTCCATTCCAATTATGCATGTCACAAAATTAGTTAAAGTGAAAGCAAAATTAGTTTGATTGGGTTGTTGTGTTATTTTCTTAAATCTTTAAAAATAGTTTTTTTTTTTTCCCCACAGGTTTAGAGAAGGTCTCATGTCTCTAGGTGTCCTAGATGCTCTTCAGAAATACCCCTTAAAGGCTTTAACAGATTTAAAAATTTCTTCCAAATCAATCACTCTGAAAGGTGGAGTAATGCATTCCAACAAGAGTGCCAGACTTTTCTGGCAAGACTATCTTCAGGATGCTGAATGTAAGTTGGGTATTCACCAGGATTTGGAAGAGCCTGAGTAATGAAATGACTGTGAAGGTTATGTAGAGCATGATGAAGGCGTGTGGACTTTATTGAATTTTTTTTCCCCCTTTGTGTAAATGTGTTAATTGCTGTACCTTCAGAATTTCCTTTAATGCAGTAAATATTAGTTAGATTATTTGATACAGTAGGTCAAGCCATAGTTTCTTTTTCAGATTTAATAATGTGGATTTGGTGAAATTTGTTATCCAGTTAGTTGAATAATATATATATATTTTTTGCTGTGTTTTTTCTGTTTTAAAATTCATAGCTTTCCTACTCTGTTCACTTACTCTATATTGTCACTTGAAGATTACAATGTAAAGACTGTTGTTGTGGTTGCAAATAAGATTAATGTTTTAATAAATAAGTTCTATCTATAATGTATTGTTTTATTTTCTTTTTAGTACTATTGCGGTAGAACATTGAAGTGCAGACTTTAAATGTCAAAGTAAATAGTCTTGTGCAAATGCTGTCTTTACAAAATCGCTTTATTGGATTAATTTCTTTGCCAAAAAAATGCTTTCATGCAATATATGCCCCCGATTAAGAAGTGCATCATCATGTCTTTGCTAATTAAGTATTAGTTTGAAGCAGTTTACATGCTGTGAGAAATAGTTCTATCCCATGATTTCCGTCATCAGACAATGGGTTGATTGCCCTTAACTGAATGTTCCATGGCTGGTGATAATGGGTGTGCTGCAAATGAACTTGACTGAGTGGTCTGTGTTGTCTAAGCATTCCAACTGTCCACAGTTGAAGTGGGGATCTGCTTTCCATTGTCCTTAATCTGTGGTGGTTCCACTGATTTACAAACTAATCCACAGATCTGTTAATTCTTGGAAGATAAACATGGTGAAGAGCCCTGATATGAAGTGGGTCAGTGCTATTTAAAATTCCATGATTTTCCATAAAGAAAATATGGAAATATGTTGACACCACCCTGTTCAGCTCTCCCCATAATCGTTCAATTCTTTGGTTATGAACACTGCGTACAACCATAAAACGTCTTCTGGCCCACGATTTCCAATTATAAACGGTGCAATATTGATGTTCTCATTGCCAGCATCACCTCTGACATTTATCCACATCTCTCTGGAAGAGTTGCACGGCAGTTGATGCTCTGTTGTCTGTGCAACATTTCAGGTATGTAATACGGCGACTGTAACCATCAACTCCTCCATGAAACACAAATCCCCATGGATTTAACTTGTGGTTTGTGTCAATGTGCCTGGAACAGGTATAAATAAACAATTATATTATTATTTTTCACATGATTAATACGAGAATGGATTATAGCCATTTAACATGGTTTAGAAATGATACTAATTTTGATATGTTAAGGAAGTGGGACTAGGCATGTTTTGACACCTTAGGTCACTCAGTATTTACATAATTCCAAACCAGTGTATCATTTAATAAGTCTAACATTCATTGTCATACTGAAACTTCACGGATTAGTGTCATATTTGGTGTAAATTCAGATAATATGAATTTACACCAATGTATTCATTTTCTGTAATTTTCATTAGTAAATGAAATATGCTTAACCTGGCTCAAAAATATGATCAGTGTATACTATTATGTTCTCAGTATGCATTTTTAGCACTTGTTGGCCCTTTTGTCTTCACTCTGCAGTCCAGCTCACCCCAAACCATCTCGATTGGGTTCAGGTCCGGTGAGTGTGGAAGTCAGATCATCTGCCATCACTCTCCTTCTCTGTCAAATAGCTCTTACACGGCCTGTAAAGTGAAGTGATTGTCACATGTGATACACAGCAGCACAGCACATGGTGCACACAGTGAAATTTGTCCTCTGCATTTAACCCATCACCCTTAGTGAACAGTGGGCAGCCATGACAGGTGCCCGGGGAGCAGTGTGTGGGGATGGTGCTTTGCTCAGTGACACCTCAGTGGCACCTTGGCAGATTGGGATTCGGCAATCTTCTGATTACGGGGCGCTTCCTTAACCGCTAGGCTACCACTGTAGGTGTGTTTGGGGTCTTTGTCCTGTTGAAAAATAAACAGTCGTCCAACTAAACGTAAACCAGATGGGATGGCATTTCGCTGCAGGATGCTGTGGTAGCCATGCTGGTTCAGTGTGCCTTCAATTTTGAATAAATCCCCAACAGTGTCACCAGCAAAACATCCCCACACCATCACACCTCCTCCTCCATGCTTCACAGTGGGAACCAGGCATGTAAAATCTTTTCACCTTTTCTGCGTCTCACAAAGATATAGCGGCTGGAACCAAAGATCTCAAATTTGGACTCAGAAGACAAAAGCACAGATTTCCACTGGTGTAATGCCCATTCCTTGTGTTTCTTGGCCCAAACAAATCTCTTCTGTTTGCTGCCTCTCCTGAGCAGTGGTTTCCTGGTAGCTATTTGAACATGAAGGTCTGATTCATGCAGTCTCCTCTTAACAGTTGTTCTAGAGATGAGTCTGCTGCTATAACTCTGTGTGGCATTTATCTGGTCTCTGATCTGAGCTGCTGATAACTTGCGATTTCTGAGGCTGGTGACTCTGATGAACTTGTCTTCAGAAGCAGAGGTTACTCTTGTTCTTCTTTTCCTGAGTCGGCCCTCATGTGTGCCAGTTTCGTTGTAGCGCTTGATGGTTTTTGCGACTCCACAATTAAAGTTTAGCAATTTTCCGGACTGACTGACCTTCATTTCTTAAAGTAATGATGGCCACTCATTTTTCTTTAGTTAGCTGATTGGTTCTTGCCATAATATGAATTTTAACAGTTGTCCAATAGGGTTCTTGGCTGTGTAGTAACCTGAGCTCTGCACCACATAACTGATGGTCCCAACCCCATTGATGAAGCAAGAAATTCCACTAATTAACCCTGAAAAGGCACACCTGTGAAGTGAAAACCATTTCAGGTGACGACCTCTTGAAGCTCATCAAGAGAATGCCAAGAGTGTGCAAAGCAGTAATCAGAGCAAAGGGCGGCTATTTTGTAGAAACTAGAATATAAACTATGTTTTCAGTTATTTCACCTTTTTTGGTTAAGTATATAACTCCACATTCATTCATTGTTTTGATGCCTTCAGTGAGAATCTACCAATGTAAATGGTCATGAAAGTAAAGAAAACACATTGAATGAGAAGGTGTCCAAACTTTTGGCCTGTCTCTTCTCTAGTACTGAGTGACTCTATTTACCTATCCTGGCACTGCTTAGCTTGGTGAAGAGCAGTGGCGCTATTGGCTCTTCTCCTCTCTAATGTGCGCTCCTTGGACATTTAACTGGACTGTCTAAGACTGCTTCTAACCTCCCAGGAAGAGAAAAGACTGCACAACGGCATTGCAGACTCCGCTATCCAAATTGATGCACTAACCTGCTTCTGCGCCAACAGAGATACCTGCTCATTGGGTAAGGCGCATGGCAGTGGTCTGTGTGTCTATATCCAGTCCAGCTGGTGTGACCTGCAGAATGCACACCCTGATGGACTGTTCCGTCAGACTTGAACCATGCAAATCTCAAGTCAGTTCTCCCTAAATTCCATGTGGATTTAGCAATGAGAGGGAAAAACGCACAGGGTCTTGTTTACACAAACATTGCCCGTGCATACCGGGGAGCCCCGCCCCCATCTCAGCCAATCAGACAACATCACTGTTATGCTAATTCCATCTTGTCAGATGCACAAAATAAACAGAAGCCACAGCAGCCATTTCTGCTCTTCAAGACTGTTTTGAATGCACTGACTGGCAAATGTTCAGCCATCCATCAACTTGGAGGAGTACACGACATAAAAAGCACTGATGATGTTACAGTCAAGTCCATCGCCACAAGACCAAACCAGAAGCTGTGAATGACTGTTCAAAACTCGAGACTGTCTTCAGAAAGGGTGAAATGGTCGACTTAAGGACAGCGAGGGCCAAATTATCTCAAGCCATTACAGCAGCAAAGCATGCACTAACCACAGAGAACGTGAGGAAAACTATTTGCACAAAACTATTTAAGATAAGATAAACCTTTATTAGTCCCATTAGTTATCTGCTGGGTCAGATAACATCCCTTGAATGGCAGCCCATAATTTAAGACTCAATCCCACCAAAACAGAACTAATATTTCATCAGATTTTTCACCTCATCAGAATCTTGCTATGTACCTGGATATCTCACAGATCTGCATGCATCCTTGGAGTAACTATAGACAACCAACTGTCCTTCTTGACTCACATCACCAATCTTTCATGCTCATGTATATTCTTTCTCTACAATATCAGATGGATCCACCCTTATCTATCAAAACACTAGATTACTGTAACTCCCTCCTTGCAGGTCTACCTCTGAATGCCATCCGACCTCTACAACTAATACAGAATACAGCAGCATGAGTGGTCTTCAACCTTCCCAAGTTCTCTCACACCACCCCACTCCTCCACTGGCTCCCAGTAGCTGCCCATCAGATTCAAAATACTGATGCCTACAAAGCCAAACATAGAGTAGCACCATCCTACCTCAGAGCCCTTATTATACCTCGCAATGCACCTCACACACTCCTATCCTCCAGTACTGCTCCCCTGATCACTCCACCACTGAAAATCAAGGAAGACACTCATCTAGACGCTTCTCTGTCTTGGTCCCTCAGTGGTGGAATGAACTTCACCTTGAGGTGTCACGTTCCTAAGTCTAGGGGTCTCAGAAACGCAACAAGGGTGTGGAGAGGAGGAGGTCCACTGTTACACACTCACCAGCAAACAAAGCGTACAAACAGTGCTTTTATTCACAGTGAGCTAAGAGGTACAATAAAACAGCGGACTCAGGACAGCTAATAAACATCAAAACAGCCCAAAGGAAGGGATGGGATAACAGCAGGGATATCTCAAAACGCGCACAAGTTAACAAAAAGGGCACATAACAGGCTAACAGCTAACAGGCTAACACAGGCAAACAACAAAGGGTCTATCACACAAAGCAACAAGAAACACGAATGAGATCCCCAACAGAGCTCCTTGCAGATCTCCATGGACCCTGGGGACCATGCTGAAGCTCCTGCACAATCTTGCGAGCCCGTAGTTGGTATTCGCATTCTGGACAAACTCTCGCTGAATCAAGCCACTCACGCTTCTCCAATGAGCACTCACAGATTTTTACATCCGCATCAGAGTCACTCACCAGATCGGCAGAAATGCTTGACAAGAGCACATCAGCAGGCAGGGCTGGGAAAAACTTTCCTATTTACCAACACACTCCACAACTGAAACAGTATCCTTCCGCCGAAGAACCTCACTACTGAGAGTGAGCGAACACCACACAGCAATTCAAACAGCGTCTCTTTCAAACACTGTGCAAAACGAATGCAGAAGGAGCACTAACGAATGTCCACAAAATTTATAAAACACAGCCACCAGACACAAAATGAATCTTGTGCTAACATTAGACCTGTGTACACAAACAGATCAACTGCCCCACACAAACTTGTATGCCAAAAAAACAAAACCTACACAAACTCCTCTCCAATGAACATATAGCTGAGGCTACAAACACAGCAGCAAAATTGTAAATCCGGTCCTAAACATGCCTAACACAAGCTACCTTAACCTACCTGCTCTTCGGAGGTTATCGATTGGAGGCAATTTTGAACGCCGAACGTCACCCCGGCAGACTAAAGCTGAGGCTGTTCGTGTGACTGCGTACCCCCACCCGGAGTAGCTCCAAATGAAAGAAAGGAAAAATAACAAAACAAAATAACAAAAGTGGTGCTCTGCAGGGAGGGCATTGCCACAGCAAAGACCCCAAGAGACACCCTAATTTACTGGATATACGATTCTGATCACAAACACCAAACCAGGGAAAAAAACATCCCAGACGAGTCCCCATTTGTCACGTTCCTAAGTCTAGGGGCCTCAGAAACGCAACAAGGGTGTGGAGAGGAGGAGGTCCACTGTTACACACTCACCAGCAAACAAAGCGTACAAACAGTGCTTTTATTCACAGTGAGCTAAGAGGTACAATAAAACAGCGGACTCAGGACAGCTAATAAACATCAAAACAGCCCAAAGGGATGGGATAACAGCAGGGATATCTCAAAATGCGCACAAGTTAACAAAAAGGGCACATAACAGGCGAACAGCTAACAGGCTAACACAGGCAAACAACAAAGGGTCTATCACACAAAGCAACAAGAAACATGAATGAGATCCCCAACAGAGCTCCTTGCAGATCTCCATGGACCCTGGGGACCTCCCGAAAGAGTAAGGGCCTAGTAGACCCTGGGGACCTCTCAAACACCATCTGAAGTCTCTTTATATAAGTGGAGGTGACCAATGGCAGATGGTAGGTGGAGCCGGAAGGCTTCGACTCCTCCCATGAAGTCAACCTAAAAGAGACAGGACGCAAAAACCACAGCCAGACACACAGAACATGTGGGAGCATACGTCCAGGGACGTAACATGAGGTCAGAACACATTCACTGAGTACGACATCTTAAGGCCTTCCTCTTTAGAGAATACTTAGACTAACTTGTAACATTCCTGTAGCCTGACTTGTGTAAGAAAATCTATAACTGAGTTAATAAAATGATTTGCGTTCATAGTTGGGGGGTCCTAGTGAACCAGAACCGATAACTTCATTGATAGTAACATAAATGCACGTTGTAAGTCGCTCTGGATAAGGGCATCTGCCAAATGCTATAAATGGACATGATAAATGTAGGTGAGAACGTAGCTCCAGGATGCCATATTTGCTGCAGGCCATTAAGGACACAAAACGAGCTTATGAAGAGAAAATCAACAGTCACAGCTGAATCAAGAGTTCAGCTGTGGTATCTACCTGCCTCAAAACCACCATGACCATCCAAGTGGCAAAGAAGTCAAATGTGACCTATCTCAATGATTACCAGTGCATAGCATTCACATCGATCATTGCGAAGCTTTGAGAGGCTGGTACTTTGAGGCTCATCTTTAGTTTGCTTACCACCCAAACCTGTCCACAGATGATGCCATATTGTCTGCCCTCCACACAACCCTCTCCCACATAGACAAAGAAAGACTCTTATGCCAAAATGCTGTTTGCTGACTTCATCTTGACATTACTGTCATCCCTCAGAAGTTGGTAAGGTAGTGAGGAAGTGGACCTGCTGTGAATAAGCTCTCCACTCTGCATCTAACACACAGACATTCTGTATATATAGGATATAACACCTCCAAGATCCTCAGACTGGGCACAGGTTCCCCACAGGGATGAGTGATCAGCCCACTGCTGTTCACTCTGCTGACACAAAACTGTGCTGCACAGTACAGTTCAAATCACATCATCAAGTTCACAGATGACAACAATGATGAGCCCGCCTACAGAGAGGAAATAAAACATCTGGTGGACTGGTGGCAGAGCAACAACCTGGCACTCAATGTCACCAAGACCAAAGAGATGGTTGTCAACTTCAGGAAGAAACTGACTGTCCCCACCCCACTGCACATTGACTGAATCGCTGTCGAGACATGACAGATGACGTCTCCTGGAGACTCAACACCACCTCCACCACCAAGAAAGCCCATACACTTCCTCCAAAAGCTGAAGAAGGCAAACCTCCCTCCTGCCATCCTCACATCATTCTACGTGGAACATTGAGGATGTTCCATGTAGAAGGTCCTGCAGCACATAATGAAGACAGCAGAGTGCATCACCGGGGTCCCACTTCCACCCATCTCTCACCTCTAAAAGAAACACCTCATCCGCTGAGCTTGCCACATTGTGAAGGACACTCAACACCCCTCACATACCTTATTCTCCCTCCGGCTGTCTGGCAGACGGTTCAGCAGCAGTAGACCTGTTACAGCCAAACACTGCAAGAGCTTCTTCCCACAAGCAATCAGAGCTCTCAACTCACTGCCATGACCAAAGGACGATACACTTCCAGCCCTAAGCACCTTATGACATTCCACACTAAATTTGGTAATTTTGCACATTGACAGTCCACTGCAACGTTCAGTATGTTCAGTGCAATAAAGCTCTCTTGAATCCTGAATACAGGAGAGGAAAATTAATTACTAATAACCTTGCTATATACAAAAAGAAAAGGCAAGGATTTCATGAATTCCTACCTCCAAACAGCTGAGGACTGACCCCCAATCAACCACTAGCAGGATCCTGTCTGAAGCAAGTACAGTGACTGCTGTAGCAGGACTGGGTGTTTAGGGTAAAGGCAGGGACGTGGCCCAACCTGTTGCACAGATCTAATCCCTGAGCCGCACCTCAGTGAATCAGCGAATGAACGTCCAAAGGGGAACCGATCTACTCCCCACGTATGTGCGTGCAAATATACACATGCATATGTAAACATGCATTCATGCAGGAATAAGAGAAAAGTTAGTCAAGACTGGGTGATCCAGGGCAAGGTTACAGAAACAACTATGTTGCTTTAAAGCCTGGTTAAAGGAGGAGGGTTGAAACTGTGATGTATAAAAAAAAAAGAATCGATTAAGAAAGTTAATTTTTAGTTCAAAACCACTTTTGTCTCTACCACAGTGGCCATTAAAACTATATGCACATTGCACATTATGCAAATGAAGCAATGGCAACATTTAGTAACTTCTAGTGACTTTTGGGGCAGCCAATATCTACTTTCCTTACTGAGGAGTTGGCAGCATTAATGCAGCGTGTAGCTTCAGTTGGTGATGATGGAGGCTATTTGTAGGAAAATGCTTCCATTTCGGAAACAAACAAAACTTTTGCGGATGAAATGATGAAATGTAAGATGGAAGTCCCAGGTCCATGGCATTCTGTGACTCCCCCAGGCAAGTGCCGTGAAAAGCTAACCATTTGCTTGAGGTCCCACGAAGAGAAGGAAACAAGATAGAGACATCAAAGGAGATATCCTGAATGGTCTGTGGGAACATTTTGGGAGCCAAATGTATAAAAGAAATTTCTCTTGTAGGTTCTGGTCTTCACTTTCCTCATCAGAGTCTTTTCCTCAGCTTCAGAGTCTTGCTTGCAAGGGCCTGACTTTCCTCTCTCTTCCTCTATCCATTTCTCCTTTCTTTTATTTATTTTTTTTCTGTAACTTTTTACATACAATATTTACAATGTAATGCAATAGTAATAGTAATGCAATAGTAATCTACTGGTTCATTCTTGTAACCTGTTCATTCTTGTAACCTTTATTGTGCTGTCCTCACAACATGTGTCCATGTGAAGCTAGACACCCAGCGAACAAATAAAAGAGATCTTCAGACAAGGCTTGCTTTTCTTGATTTTACTGAAGATCTTTTGTAAACTCTTTTCTTATATTGTAACTGAAACATACAAAAATGGAAAAATAAATTACTAGCTACTACACACGTTTTAATGCCACACTTAATTATTAGCGCCATATTTTATCAACCAAAAGGTGATTCTAATACATATCTGAGTGCTTTATGAACACATCAATACTCACAAAGACGAAAGTTTCCCAAGGCACAAGCGTGTAGGGCTCATTTAGCGTGTAAATGCGCTGATTTCTCTCTTAGTTCTGCCGAAGCACTTGTTCACATTACCGGAGAAAAAACGTCAAAGACAACTCCATTGTGAGGGTCAGCGAATGTTTCTGCACGTACAACATGACAAGATCATTTGTGATACTGATAACTATGAACTTATTCATCACCGTATTTATATAACTTATCACGTAATGAACTAATTACTGCCTTTGACCAAAAGGCATCACATGTATTGTGCCACGCCTCTTTCATGCCAGGTAGCATCAGGAAGAGTGAGTGTTTTAATATAGTGCTTGCACAAATTATTTCTTTACACTGTCATTGTCAAAATGCTGTTTTGTAAAGGAAGTGACTTTTTGTCATTGCCAAATTGTCATTTCAATTGTCATTGCACAATTGAAAGCCACTTAAACCATCTGCAGAGGATTTTTCTCCCTCCCAAACTACACATTACAAACTGAACATCAGTACTGCAAGTATTACACTGTGCACTTTAACTACTACTGCCATTATTATCATAGCATATCATATACCACATACACTTTATACGAAATACATCCACACACTGCTATACTGTCATATTGCTGCTACTCGTCTGTCTGGTTTGTCTAGTTTGTCTCAACCAATGTCCCTTGTCATGTGTTACTTTGCACACTTTGAATCTCAGAAGCTTTGCAATCTCATCTCTCTGTGTTCTTGTATATAGTGAGGTAACAATAAAGTGGACTTTGACTTTGACATTAATACCAACTAGTTTTAAGAAACATTTTCTTCTGCCTCCGTCTGTGGCACCCACTGTATGGATCAGCATTTGCCTAGACTGGCCATGGCACACCCCTGGCACGCCCGGTGCTCTGCTGTAACCAGACCCACTGAGAAGGGATAGGATAGGATAGGATAGGATAGGATAGGATAGGATAGGATAGGATAGGAGAGCTGTCAGCTTCTTCACAAATTCAGATTCCATGGAAGGTGGGGCAGGTTTGGACACGAAAGGTCTCACCACCTCCTAGTTGAAGGAGTCCCGCTTTTAAACTCGTTTATAAATAGATCCGCGTCACGTGACAAACCACGTGATCTTTATTTAAAAAAAAAAAAAAAAAAAAAAAAAACACAGGTTTATACACATTAACTGCAGCTACTGATATGTGTCAGGATCCGGTCAGAAATGGGGGTTACTCCGGTCCGGGTCAGGATCAGGATCCGGACCGGAGTTTCATTGTTGTCCTGTGTAATGTTCCCTAATCGTTCTCACCTGTGTTAATTGTATAAAGCTGCCCTGTTCGTTTCTGTCCGCTGTCAGGTCTTTGAAGTTATGTTCTATGTTCACCAGTGTCTTCGTCGCGGATGTCTCCCCTGTCCTGTGATTCACCAATTAAACCCCTGTTCCGTGATGTCAGGTGAAAGCGTCCTTCATTCTTCGTTCCTCGTCATTCCTCGTCCTCCTCTACGTTCACCCGCCGCGTCATTCCCGCATGGACGTGACAACATGGCACCTGGATAACAAAGCGAGGCACTTTCCCGGTAGTCTGGTTTCGCCCTGGTGGCCTTATTAGTGATCAATAATCGAAATGTTCGAAACGGTCACAGTATTTAATTGAAACCCACGGGGAAGCGTGCAAATGTTTTGAACGTCGTGGCTGTGGAAGCCGCCTCCTGCGCCCACGCAGGAATTCCCTGCTTTCGTACCGGGGTCCAGTTCTCGGAGGAGGGACCACGGGCACTATATAACCATGGAACTTCGGGACAGATAATGATTTCGCCCCGGGAGGAGATGACGCCGGCACGCAGCGAGGAGGCGCTCGTCGTGATCACGAGACACTGTCGCGACATGAAGCGACAGGAGACCCGACTGCGACTCGCGACGGCCTTTCTCCTGCTGTCCTCCGTCACGGTCCTGCTCGTCCTCCACGCTCCCAGCCGGGACCGGGCGACCGACCAGACGGTAGGAAAGAGGGAACATAAAAAAAAACAATTTAAAACATTTTTATTAAGGACGTACACAAATCACGCGAGAGTTCAAGGGTCAGTTCGGACCTGAGAATATGCATCCAAACCAAGAGTGTGTCGGGCGATGGCAGAAATGACTAGATATTCTATTTATAGAATATCTAGTGGCCCAATTGGTCCATGTTTGTTTATATCGATCTCTCACGTGATCTTCTTCTCGCGTGATCTTGAATATCTGAGCTGTACTCCATCCATGCATCTAATCAAACGGTCGTTTCTTCTGCAGGCCACCGTGGGTCGCTTGGGTGAGTGTCACCTCTGAAACGTTGCTCTTCTGTGGTGTGTAGCTCTGCCAGACGAATGTTATTTCTCTTCCAGCCTCCCCAGTCCTCCAGGGAAAACGGCCGGGTGTTCACCTGATGCGTAAGTTCGTCTTTCTGTGGCTGTCGGGGCGGTGATGCTTGGTGTTTGGTCGTGTCTTAGCAGGTGCTTCCAGATGCTCCTCGCTGCAGATCACAGTATAAGCGAGTGGTTTTCTTGTGAACATGTTCACATTGTTCCCATTTGATTTGCCATGAAACCTGTCAGAGGTTTAAGCAAAAATTAATAATTTTCGAAGAGCGATACAAGTTCAGGCCACTTTCCAATTTTGCATTCTTCTTACTAAGAAAGATTAATGGCACATTAATACACTAGTTTGTCCAGAAAAATAAAATGCCCCTGTTGAAATGTCACTAGTAGCATTTCTGGAGGATGTAAATGTTTGTGTGTATTTGATTGCTAAGAACGGACACAATTGCTCAACTCACAAACAAGTGGATTAAATCCAAATTAGGCAGGGACACCACATGGACATTCCACCAAACACACAATGCACAATAATGCCATCACATTTACATTCATGGTGCAGGCTTTTGTGCTGTTGTGCTTGTTCGTGGTGTTCGTTCCTTTGGTTGTCACTGTTTCGTTTAGCACTTGGTGTGTGTCTCAGCCCTTTTCCCTCTGCAAATGTTGCCACGATTCTCACCACCCTTAGACGAGGATGTGACACTGGGCAGCCACGACAGGAGCCCGGGGAGCAGTGTGTGGGGACAGTGCTTTGCTCAGTGGCACCTTGCAGAGGGAAAAGGGCTGAGACACACACAAGTGCTAAACGAAACAGTGACAACAAAAGGAGCAAACACCACGAACAAGCACAACAACACGAAGGCCTGCGCCATGAATGTAAATGTGATGGCATTATTGTGCTTTGTGTGTTTGGTGGAATGTCCATGTGGGGGGCAGTGGTGGCCTAGCGGTTAAGGAAGCGGCCCCGTAAACAGAAGGTTGCTGGTTTGAATCCCGATCTGCCAAGGTACCACTGAGGTGCCACTGAGCAAAGCACCGTCCCCACACACTGCTCCCCGTCCGCCTGTCATGGCTGCCGGCTGCTCACTCACGGTGATGGGTTAAATGCAGAGGACACATTTCACTGTGTGCACCGTGTGCTGTGCTGCTGTGTATCACATGTAACAATCACTTCACTTTATTATTTTTACCTTGGCAGATCGGGATTTGAACCAGCAACCTTCTGATTATGGGGCCGCTTCCTTAGCCGACTTTGACTGTAATGGGAGGTAGATGAGGGTAGACAGGGCAGACAGGAAGCTTTTTTTTTAATTAAGAAGCTTATTTTTGTGAGTGAGATTCGCAAGTCTACTAGGGTGGTAGTAGCCTAGTGGGTAACACACTGGCCTATGAATCAGAAGACCACAAGGTCACAGGTTCAAATCCCACTTACTACCATTGTGTCCCTGAGCAAGACACTTAACCCTAAGCTGCTCCAGGGGGGGACTGTCCCTGTAACTACTAACTAAGTCGCTCTGGATAAGGGCGTCTGATAAATGCTGATAAATGCTATAAAAATAAATGTCTACTAGAAAAAACAAAGAAAAATTGTGGGGTGAGAACCGGATGGGTGTAAATTTACACAAGAGCAAAACAAAAATGTATCACATTTGTGTGGATTCATTTCATAAAACCACATAAAAAAAAAAAACACGGATTGAAGAATACATAGTGAACAATGTTGGGAATGTCTATAACATTTAGAAGGTTGATGTACTAATTGATAACTCTGTTCTCTACTGCCCAGCTCTGGCTCAGCATAGGAATAACACCAAACCAATACAGTGGGAGCCGAGGTTTAACAACGGCTTCAGTTTAACTGCAAACAACACGCTGCTGACCGTCCCTTTGGACGGACTCTACTATGTGTACTTCGGGATCTCGTACAGAATTCCAGGTAACTACTGTGAACAGAAAGGGGTTGACCGCATCCAGGACCTCCACACCCAAGTCTTCAAGTTCACAGCGAGCTACCCAAAGGATATAGTCATCATAAAGTCGATAGACAGCATGACCTGTACCATTCTAGCCCAAAGATTTGTATATGCAGGACAGCTCATCCAGCTACTTAAGAATGATAAGCTGAAGATGATCATACACACACCTCATGAAGTAGTTAACTGGTTTAAAGGTGGCATATACTTTGGTGCATTTCTCAGCTAATGAACGTGTGTATTCCTATGCTTTAAGGTATATGTGGACTGTATAAGATTCAGATGTTTTAGATTAAATTTTTAATCTTATTGTTTAATCTTATTGCAATATGAAAATGTGTGTGTGTGTGTATATATATATATATAACACTTGTTTGTCAAGTCTTTCTGCTGGCTGTAAGACACTAGTTAACGTGTCAGTGTGATTGTGAACAATGTTCACAAATCTTTACTGACAGAAATTAGGATGGATGTGATTAAGAAAAATAAAGTGGAAATGAATGTGTAAGGAAAAACCAGGAAAATTAAGTGATTTGATTTAAAGACGATATGATTAAAGCTGCTGTAAATTGATGGAAACCTTTTTTCATCGAGTTGTCGTTTATCACTCACAACACAAAATTGCCTTTTATCGTTTAAAAAAAGCAGCCATGAGGGAGGATTTAACAAAAATCACTAATAAAATGGAGGTGATGAAAATGATTCAATTTAACCATGTTGTACCAAAGTACCATGGACATTTTATTTGAAATTTTGTTTACAAAGCACATATTCTGTGACTTCCAACCAATGCTCATTTACAACACTGTATTACCAGGCCCACTGACACACTGATTGACCTTTTAGCTCTTTACCTCAAGCCTGTCTGCTCAAGGGACCGTTATATTTGATCAACAAGCAGTGACTTGTTAATTACTTAAAAAATTAAAGTAAATAAGTACTCCAGAAACCCAGCGGTGTAAAACTCTTGCCATGTCAATTGTGCAGACAGCCAGACTGGCTGATCCACTGTGGTGACCCCTAACGGGAGCAGCTGAAGGAAATACTGCAATATTGCAATATTGCATGACCAGCTTCAAGCCACGAAATATAAAGGTGGGAGGGGCACAGGATTTGCTTTTCAATGGTGGATTTAATAAAACTCAACGACACAGGCAACAGAACAAAGCAAAACTACCAGTGAGGCAGGCACAGACAACAGCTACTGCAGAAGAAGCAGGTCTCCCCAATGGCTGGATTGCGGGACTTTTATCAGGTTGCCCAGGAACACAGGGCCCAGGTGCTCCTGCTCAACCCAAATGAAAATCCACCTTCTGAAACCTGCAAGACAAAAAAACAAAGGCACCGAAAGGCCAGGACAGCATCACAGGCTCTCCCTCAAAAAGAAAACCCAAAGGGGATTTTCACCGACCCCTAATCCCAGACATCAAGAACAATGGTCTATCCAACCCATGGTCATCGGTTTGCAATAAAACAGCACCTGGGTTGTGTCACCGTGTGCTGTGCTGTGTATCACAATGACAATCACTTCAATTTCACTTTCACTGCACCAACTTTTCACTGGCATCCACCTGCAAATTAAATGGGTTTCTAAGCTGGGTGGCTGCCAGTACTGGTGTGGTAGTAGCCTAGTGGGTAACACACTCACCTATGAACCAGAAGACCCAGATTCAAATCCCACTTACTAGCATTGTGTCCCTGAGCAAGACACTTAACCCTAAGTTGCTCCGGGGGGGGACTGTCCCTGTAACTACTGATTGTAAGTCACTCTGAATAAGGGCATCTGATAAATGCTGTAAATGTAAATGCAGTACAGGCGCCGAAACAACAAGAACTTTTTTGAATGCATGTCGACAATCAGACGACACAAACTTCACCTTGCTCAACAAGTTGGCACATCAGAGTTAAAAGATGCCGGGTGCGAGATGCGGGGGGTGGGGGGGGGGGGGGGGGGGGTAGAGGAACAACACAGTCCATAAGCAGATACTCAAACGATTCAATAATTGCAGCTACTGGATGTAACAGTGCAGGCGTAATACTTTGATTAGGTTTACGTGTAACCTGGCAGGTAGGACAGCATTAAATATATCTTTTATTCATCTCTTTTCATACGTGGCCAGAAAATATACCTGAGGATAAGATTGGACGTTTTCCTCTCACCCATATGTCTCGTTTAATCATGTGACACATTTAGAACCAAACCGAGATAAGCGATATTACCACTATCTGAAAAACAGGCCTCAATGCCACCTCCCCACAGAAAGGAAACCACTTCCTCGACAGCAGGCCATCCTTGTGAAAATATCCACCCAAACTCCCACTCCCAGACAGAGGTACATCACACAATGTTATAGCAGGTTCCATATGAATGGAGTGGTGACCCTCAACCTCCAGCTTGGCCATCAAACGCGTCACCGCACACGCAGTTACCACCTCAGCAAAACCACAACCATGCGGTCTCTTCTGTAGTTAAACGACCAGGAGTGTAACTAACAGAGAAATCCCAGCAGTAAATTATTGCCCAAAATGATGTCAACACCATCCACAGGCAAAACACACATCACCTTGCACCAAATCAGAAACCAAATGCAAAGATGCATTTATGCAAAGATGCAGGGAAAAAAAAAGTGGCTGCATCTTCAGAAAAAGTCAGGCCGAATAAAAGAATCAACAGCACCGCCATGTAGACGCTTTTATCCAAAGCGACTTACAAGAGGAAGACACCAGCAATTCTCGTTCGATTTCTATAGAGTTTTGAGTTTACAAAACTTGTCAGCAAAGAGCATGCTCGGAGATTGTTAAGTGCTAGACAAAGAAAAAATTATAATGAATATATATATATATATAGGGTGGTGGTAGCCTAGTGGGTAAGACACTCGCCTGTGAACCAGGAGACCCAGGTTCAAATCCCACTTACTACCATTGTGTCCCTGAGCAAGACACTTAACCCTAAGTTGCTCCAGGGGGGGACTGTCCCTGTAACTACTGATTGTAAGTTGCTCTGGATAAGGGCGTCTGATATATGCTGTAAATGTAAATATATATTTTTTTGTCTTGGTTTGTGAAATGTGAGAGGTACAATAGTCGAGTTTGGAGATGACCATTGCCTGGACGAGGAGCTGCGTAGCCTGTTTCGAGAGAAAAGGCCTAATTTTGTGAATGTTGTAGAGAGTGAACCTGCAGGATCTGGAGATCACAGCAACGTGATGGTTCAAACTCAAGTTTGTCATCGATCCAAACTCCAAGGCTTTTTGCAGACGCCGTGGGTGTTAACAGTAGCGAGCCAATTTGAATTGACCAAAGTATTCTCAACACTTTGCTTAAAGCATTTTGCACCATTTTCAATGCAAGACTATTCCACTATTAATTAATTGGTCTTTGATAAACAAATCCAATAACTCCAGAAGGAGAGTCAAAATACTCCTCCAACTGCACACATCTCCTACAGTCCTCCCGCAAATCTAAGGTTGCTCAGGGATCAAATAAGACTCCGCCCTCTGATACCTGCAAGAGAAACGACGACACAGGCAGGCCAGGACGACCCTGCTAACCAGGGTGGTCACATTCTGTCCCACTCAAGTCTATACAACATGTGACCTCACTGGTGTGAAAAGAAGTGAAGTGAGAATAAGTGCACACAAATAACACTTTCCTAATGTGTGACAAAAATGACACCTGTGCCCAGGATGGTCCAATAAAGCTCTTTATTATATTCATGTTTTCTTCACTCCATATGCATCAATTTTTAAGAACAGGCAATGAATACACACAAATTTGTGAAGGGAAGTGGGGGTTTTCTGAAGAAGCAAAAGAGAGAACACAGTGATGACAAGCAATAAAAGTGTCACAATTCACAAACACTTAAAAAAAAAAAAAAAAAAAAAGATTTTACAGACAAAACTGATAATGTATTGCATTCACCCTTTTCCCCCAAACTGAAATATATCCACCACAAACAAGACAATCACAATAAAAGCACAATTGTTACCTGAAAAGCAAACTATTGTTTTCAGAGGAACACACACAAAAAAAAATCTATTTTGATTATTTTTGGAAACAAAACAATTCCATTGCATGTAATGTGAGAACTTGAAAGTAAATACGGAATGTAAACATTGCTCCGCAGAATAGACATGATGCAACAGCTGTAAAGATGGAGTCATACAACAATAATTCCAGCAATTCCGTGGGAACCTACAAGACGAGACTAGTGTTTAAATCTTATCCACAAGGGCCAGTGTGTGTTCAGGTTTCCCAGTCAGTCACGCTGCAACCTTCCTGGATAATACTGGCCTCCCTTGACCCTTGATCAAATAGCCATGACAATATTGGGATTCACTTCTGTCAGGTTACATAATTAGCAGTCTCTCCTGTTGTAGGACACCAGATCCTATGCAGAGTTCATCATAATTATGAATCAATACCTGTAGCATATAGGTACTTTGAAGGTTGAAAATACCTGAATAAAACCCAAATTTCTGAAATCACTGAGAAATATTAATTTCATTCATGCTGTGATATGTTTTTACTTCAAAAGAATTTACAGACATTTCTTTTGCTGTAGCCTTTGCCCGTAAAGTAACTACTGAATTATTTTGAAATTTATTTTATATGTTGCATGTGTATACAAGTGTTTGTATGGGCCTCTCAGCGCAGCTCGCTGCGTCTAGCTCAGTAACTCGAGGTATGTGACAGGAACCTTGCCCTTCTCGTTGCCCCGCTCACCGATGAGCCAGTCAGGGTCCATGCCTGGCATAGTGTACACTGTTATGAGCTGAAAGGACCAGACAAAGTTTGGTAAATAAATTTTTTTAAAAAGTACAAGAAAAGCAACAGATGTGAAACAGCAGTGTAAAAACGGGTATTCACAGCTAAAATGTTATTTATAGGTTATTCATGCAATATAATTGGGTATGGCATGTTTATTGTATAGAAGGAGTGTGTGAGTATGTTCTTATTGCAGTTCCGCTAGATGTAGCACTGGTTTTCATTTATGTATTCTTGTCAAGTAAAAGATCTATTAAGACCTCTTCATAAATAGCATGGTTGAAGTAAACTGCCACCAATCTGCTAAATTATTTATCTTCCTGTGTGCCCATTATGAACTAAAAAAAATGCATCTACGTCTACGGGTCACACATTTCATTTACTGATAGAATGTGTGCTATTCGTACCTCATCAGAAAACAGTGAGAGCTCACTGGTGTCAGCAGCATGGTAGTCATACAGGACCTTGGCCTTGCGGGTGCCAGTAGCAGGGGGTTTAACCTCCTCAATCTTCAGAGTTTCTGGCTCCAAGGTATTAGTAGAGACAAGGGAACGGGATGGGGAAGATGCTCCAGGCAGGCTGGTGACAGAATGAGGTGAACACACCGACATCCCTGAGGTGGATGGGTTGATGACAAATGCATTTGGAATCCTAGAGGAAGGGGGATAATAAAGCATTGACCTGAAAAGCACCTAACAATCATAAAATGATTCTCTGTCTTTTTCATATATGTTTATATTTTATTCAGGTGGAGTACATGTGTATGAATCTGGTATATGTTTTGATAGCACTGTTATGGATGTATGATGTAGTAAGATAAGTCATTCTCAGTTCTCAACAACAATGTGCTTGAATAGACAAGACAAATCAGTTGCTTCTCCTCCCTTGAATCAGCCAGAGACACTCAACACTTTCTTCATCTATTGACCTTCTCTGTCCTCTATGTCCTGTTTTGATGGCACTGTTATGATGTAGGACTCAAAAATCTAACTGAACATAAAAGCTGTAAATGTAGCGGGTAAGGAAGCGGCCCCTTAATCATAAGGTTGCCAAGGTGGCGCTGAGGAAAGTACCCCCCCACACACACTGCTGCCAAGGTCCCCCTGGAGCAATTTGGGGTTCAGTTAAGGCTGGTAGCTCATGCAAATCATGACTGGTAGATCCAACAGCTATAATTAGCACTGAAAAAGCTCCTTTAAAAAGTATCTACTTACGAATCTCCATTTGCACTGATGGCAAAAGGGAAACAAGAAGAACAGTAGCTGATTACAAAACAAATAAAAAATGAAAAAAAAAAAAAAAAACCACATCAAAATGTCTGTATAGTTCAACCGAATTCCTGAGCAAAATATATGGAAGAGATTACGTTTAGTTCATTAAATGCAAATAAATAAATAAATAAAAACTGTGTGAAATTAGTGAAATGCTTTGAAGCAGGCAGAGAGGAGTGGAGTGACGCCAGCATGATGACGCTTACTGATGAACCTTGAGGTTTTCCTCATAGCAACGCTGGGCTGATCTTTTTAAATTCAGAAATGTATTTGTGAAGGCAGGTATTTAACATACCTGCTGAGATCCTTCTGCAATTCCTGCATTAATTTGTGGCACTGGGCATAATATGCCGCCTGCGCCTCCACAAACTCATGCAAACAGCGCAAATGGTTTACCTGAAAAAGAAATCCTATTACTGACGACACCTATCAACCATAAAACTAAAGATCCATGTAGATCCAACTCACATGTGTACTACTAATGCCTTCGAGCAGCAGTCGTGTCACCTCTGCCTGTCTGTCAAACTCTGTCTGGGCCACGCGAAGTTCATGCTCTGCCTGAAAAACACACACACACACACACACACACACACACACACACACACACACACACACACACACACACACACATTACATTAATATTGTAACAAGAGACACACACACACACACCTGGCAGTTGCACATTAGACACCTACTTTGTTGTTTTCTTATGTACTGACATTTGGAATTTGAAACTGATATTGGAATTTCAGAAGACATCATTTATACTCACTTTGTCAACCTCCTCACTCCACAGCTGGCACAGCAGCATGAAGGTAAGTAAGAGAAGACACTCAGTTCTCAACAACAATGTGCCTGATCTATGAGAACAGACACATGACACATCAGTTGTTTCGCATGCCCTTTCATTACTCTCCAAATCCTGAATCCTTCTCTTCCCGAAACAGCCGCAGACACATGTCTCATAGCACAGTTCATCTATTGACCTTTGTCCACTATCATCCAAACCCCAGAGGACTTCTCCTCCTACTCCGTGGCTCTCAAATTGTAGGGTGCTGCAAGCAGCAGTATTCAGAGGTTGTGCGTTACCGATTGTGTAAATTTGAACAATGTAATACCTTGTTAATGTTTGTGTCTGATATGTATGCATATGGTGCTGGCCCGGCCAGTCTGTCAAATATGAAGTCAATGTGGCCTCTGTGCTACAAAATTTGCCCACCCCTGCTCTAGACTCTTGGCTTGGCTCCTAGGTGGTGGAATGAACTTCCACTAGATGTTTGAACAGCAGAGTCATTAAAGATCTTCAAACATGATGTAAAAACCTTCCTTTTTAGGAAATACATGTTAAGCAAATTGTATCTACAGATCATCCTAGTGACCCAAATAAGAGATTCCAATGAATGATATTTTAAAGCACTTATGTAAGTTGCTCTGGATAAATGTGCTATGCTACGTTTCACTTCCTGAGCATTTTTGCATCTCTCGATCACGATAATTAAAATGAATCACCTAATGACTGTGGCCATGAATTTAAAAATCAAATAAATATTTAATATTAAATGAACATTTCATAAAACAAATGCAAAACACTTTTAATCACCAGAACATACTTACAAGTGAAAGTGTATCATTGTGAAATATACTTGTAATTGTGATACAATGCAGCACAGCACACAGTGACAGAATGAAATGAGTCCTCTGCCTTTAACCATCACCCTTGGTGAGCAGTGGGCAGCCATGACAGGAGCAGTGTGTGGGGACGGTGCTTTGCTCAATGGCACCTTGGCGGATTGGGATTCAAACCGGCAACCTTCTGATTACGGGGCCACTTCCTTAGCCTCTAGGCCACCACTGCCCCAACGTGTGTGGGGGACAGTGCTTTGCTCAATGGCACCGCAGTGGCACTTTGGCGGATCGGGAATGGAACCGATTATGGGTCCACTCCCATACCTGCCAGGCCACCACTGCCACTGAATCATGCGGAAAGGATAGGTTGTAAAAGTTTGTGTTCGCTGACCGATCATTTACTTCGCAAGCTCGACCCGGCCAGGACCAAACAAACTGAACCATACTTCCAGACTCTTTTCACATTTTCAAGCAATCTTGGTGTGTCGCTTATGTAAACATTGGGTCCTCTGGGTAGCTGGGGGAGGGACTGCCCACTTCAATGCCTGATAAATTTCTGTAGCCCGCCGGTGAATTCCGTAAAAAAACTGCAATTTAACCATTGATACTGTGCTAATTGGCATCAAATTCGATACTACATTTTAGTATCAATCAATTTTTTGACAACCCTATTTTAAGAACAAATGAGCTTTAGTTCAGAGCAGCTGTCATTGATTTCTACAGCTCTAAATCTACAATAATACTGCAATGACTGGTGGTTCTATCTCTGTAATTTAATTTCCACCGGTCGAAAAATCCTTTACAAAGTCCAGTCAATGTTTCTCTCCATTTAATGACATGCACTCCATCCCCTATATTTCACAATCCATTCATAACATCACCTCATAAGTTCCAATGTGGGAAAATGCAGCTGGATTGGAATGAGTGAGAGGGTGGGTGGGTTTATAAACAGACAGAGCACAAAAACAATCAAATAAGGCGAAATAACTACATAAGGCAAAATAAATAACTAAAAAAAAAAAAAAAAAAAAAGAACTAAATTAGGGAAAAAATTAATTTCCAAACATCTCCAAAGTGCCTGGTCCACAACTGAGGTGCAACAGTGGGTGTTTTACTAGGCCACAGTAAATGACCTAAGACAACTTGGAGTCTGCACGAGAGATACTGTGATTAGGTAAACAAGTACAGACTGAAGGGGAGGGCTCTGCTACTGATTTATCAGAAGGTAAAATCACTAAATACGGAGTCATACTGGCTCAACTCAAACATTTGGGGTTGCTCATGCACTACAGAATTGCCACAGGGCTACAATGAAAAATCTAAAATCTCTCTGGTTCAGCTTGTTTCACTAACTTGAATTAAGAGTGAATGTAGGACTTTAAACATTATTTTTACTACACCCTGAAATTCCGGGACCAGCAATGTGAAAATTCATGATGTTTGGTGACCTGTCGTGCACATCTCTTGACAGATTACGAGAAAGATGTATACGTATAGAATAATGAATAAATACCATCTGGTTTGAAGACCAGACTTGAAATACAGCCTTTGGATTATCATTCAGAATTGAATAGGGACAAATGTTTAAGACATATTTTATACATGTTACATGCCACAAGTTAAATAAAGATTAATTAACTAAAACTGACAAACATAACAAATATAATAGGACAAATATAATTTGCCGTTGCCAGTTAAGCAGCTGATCACCCAATGAAATATATGGCATATGGACTTGTATGATAAGTCTGGTACATTTACAACTTTATTCTCATAATGTTATGTCTTTAATGTTAAATTTTAATGACTATTTTCCATCGTACAATACTATTTGAGCAAGACCAGAGAAAATTTGAGTTTTCATATTGGTCCAGGGGCAAAATACCACCATTCTGCGATGGTAGAGTGTGGACCATTAGCTGAGCGTAGCCAGCGTTACCCTACTGTAATTCTCACTGTTCTATGTTTCTAGCAGTGTGACATTCATCCAACCTTTCTCTCATCGCTCGAGTCAGACTCTGCAAAGTCACTGGCCCACTGTCGGGTAGCAGAAGAGAGGAACAATTCACATAATAAACCTCCATAACAGACAATCAAAGCATGCCATGCTATTTCAGATGTGCTTCAGACCTGCCCAATAACCTTAACATTATTTCTCTTCGCATTTCCATACCATATTTCTACCTGTGAACTTGGAATCTTTGCATGAATGTAGTCTGAAAGGCACCAGTCATTCATGCGCACACAGTACTTTGCGACCATTAAAAACTTTAGACTTTTCTCTATAGTGGCAGCTCACTTACGGTAAATGAACAAACACACAGCCACTTACAGTAAGCAAGCGTGACTGTGTGTGTGGGCGCATGTATCAAACTGTACACACACGTCTGTGCTCTCACACACTATCTGTGCTTCTTACCGCAGATGCACTTGCAGACAGAACATAATTTCGAGGCCTTGTCTCCTGAAAATCAGGTGCAGCCTACAGGCAAAAGGGGTAAGCAGAGTTTACACAGTAGCATGCATCCAAATAAAGAATCATAGGAGGATGGTACCAAAAACTAACAAAGAATCCAAAACATACAGTTCTATTAGACCTATTGACCAAAAGAAATGCAGCCCCAGGTTCATGCAGACATATGTGACCTCGTTTATCACACCTCACATCAGGAAACTGATCACTAAATATGTCACTAAAACTGTCAGCAAAATATTTTAGTCTTAGCTTTAGGGAAAGTGCAAATGTTGATAAATGAGGCACTGATTAAAATAAAAAGCAGGCCATCAGCCAGTTTGCCATTCATAACTAATTCAATCAACAAAATAGCACAAAGGATAATTAAGGCCACAATTTTGCATAATTTAAATCAATAGGTACGTAAATTAAAACAAAAAAAAAAAAGTTCATTTAAATGGAAGACTAAACATCTGGAACATCTGCAACATTTGCCAAATCGCTTGACCTCTCATCAGACATGACAGAGGGTGCTTTGCAGATGCCTCATCATGGCTCTGATTCACTTTTCCTAACTTTATTGAGGTCCTCCAGACTTTAACAGGAAATTCATCTTTTATCAATAAGAATCAAAGCTAAAATAAAATCCATGGTGTTGGCAATGACTGATGTTTTAAAGAATGTCTGAGTTAAACCCATCATAAATGAGATATCATTTTAGAAATGTGACGAGCAGAAACAGTACTTGACTATCAGACAAATATGTAATATATTGGATTGATCTGATAATTGCTGGGGGGAAAAAAACACTAGATTTGGAGGATGCAAAAACTGGCAGGGCAGTTTACAGTAAGAAGTAGGTACAAGCGAGATGGACATCAGATGCACACAGGTAAAAACACACATCAATACTCACATCTCCCTCACACTGTGCAAGTAACAACAGAGACACGTGTCAGTGCTTGAAAGGCGAATACACACTGAATGTAGGTGGAGATGAGTCGGTGGTTTCTTACGTTTGCAGTGTCCCAGAACTCACAGCACTCCGCATTAAACCCCATGCAGCCACATTTTAAAGCCTTCCCACAGTGTCTGAGCTCATGGGCTCATGGGAATAACGAGAAAGAGACTCACAGCAGCCTTGGCCTCAGCAAGCTTGGCTTTCTTCAGACGAGCTTTGCAAACATCCAGGTCCAGGCGGCGGTTCTCCAGGAGACGTCGCTCTTTCTAATGGAGGAAAAGTTGACACACCGTGTTAAAGAGCTATGAAAAAGCACTCTGAGGGGAAAATTTGAGAGAGTGCATTGAGGGGCGCCAAAAAAAAAAAAAAAAAAAAAAAAAAAAAAAAAAACCTCACTGAAATAGTTCTCCAGTCACCCTCCAGAAAGTTGCGCAAGGGGGTGAGGAAGCTGATTGCTGAGGTTTGCAGAAATTCTCTCTCTGCCCCTCCAAGTCTCTTCTGGTATTCTCCTACAGTTATCAGGGTACTACCTGTACACACACACAAATATGTACTGAAAAGAAGAACAAAAAACACTTATCATAGCAGCCATTAGTGATTGTTTCCCAATAAATAAATATTAAGACCTACAACAAAGCATTAGCCAAGAAAATTACCAGTTCAGAAAATAAGCAAAGACAAACTCCACTGCCCCCTACTGGCCACCATCCCAAACAGATGATGAAGGAAAGGGTCCATGCAGGATCTAGGAACAGCATCACGGTGGACCTCCAGTCAGCAACCAAACTGTTTTGTTCTTTCAAAAATTGTTCACAAATGATCTGACTATTCTGGTTATATGGAAGAATTCCATGCACATTAAACTGTGAACAATCAGGCAGAAGTTGGTGAGATTATTTAACATTAATAGGAGCCTGTTTATGGTCAGGCAGTGGCTAGAAATGTAAAGAGTGCATCCCGCCACCGACCTCATCATTATCATTTAAAGCTAAAACACACAGAAGCAGCGTGTCCTGTGGAAATCTCATTGTGTGACTGGTTCAGAATGGCTGCAATTCAGCACCACTGCTGAATTCCAAAAAGATACTTTAGATTATGGGACCACTAAGACCTAAATATTTTTTTTTGCTTTTCATGTAAGGGGAGCTTTAATATTGGACCATTGGAAGTGTGCAGCATTGTAAGATCTGGTAAATGCTGTAAATGTAAGATAATTTGCTTGTCTGTTGGTTTGCACTGAAATGGATCAAGAGGTTTATCTTCAGTCATAATAATGAAGTGAAAAGTAAACTCAAAGAAATGTTAAAAAAATGTAAAGTAAACTAAAAATAAATAAATAAATAAAATAAAGTTACATTTACTAAAAATGGAATACACTATAAGAAGAACTATGGTAAAATTATATAAAGTAACTAAATGATGCTAAATGATCCAAAGTGATTAACACCAGTTACAGGGATTCAGAGCAGATCAGTGTCTTGCTCATAGATGATGGTAAGTAGGGATCAAACAATTAACCTCATGGTGAGTTGGTTGATTAGTATCTTACCCACGAGGCTACTACTACCCCAACTCACCATATGGAGTCCCAGGCCCAAAGTCTTTAGCAGCATCCAGCATGTACTGTCCCAGCAGCTCTCCATTGGTTGTTCTGGAGGGGATCTTACGGTCCAGTTTCTCATAGAAGAACTCCTCAATACGAGCACCTGAACAAACACACTTGTCAAAAGAGCAGCAACACAAAATCCAGTAGACAATCCCAAGGTCAGCTGACCTGGAGAAACTGGTTAAGTGTCCTACGGACAGGGAAAAAAAAAAAAAAAAAACAAATGTATAGAACTCCCAGTTCTTTTGGGAGTCAGGTTAGGAACATCAACTCACATTGGTTTATTAATTGGTTAAACATTTTACTTAATTGCAAGATAATGTTTTGTACATCTATGTATATAACATGCTGTATGCTGTCTATGTATAAATAAAAAAAACATCTTGTGTCTCTATTCAGACATCAACCATGTGAGGTCAGAACAGCACAGAGATGCACAACTATAAGCACTGTGTGACTGTATGAGGTTGTAACAATGGAATTCCATTCTGGAAAGCTCCCAGACTTCCATCCACAGAACAGCATTCTGACTGAATGGGGCCGTCTTTGTGAAGTACAGAGAAGGTGGAGGCATCAACTGCAGAGTTGACCTTTTTGCAGCTGTTGCAACATCACACACACCAAGACACGTTCAAATACAAATATCAACACAGAGCACACACAAAACGGACATATGCAGCACATAACATTTACATATAATGTATGCACGGAACATATAAAAGGAAACACAATTCTTTGTACCATAGTTTGTGTTATATAAACAAAACCACCCACACAACACTTTTCTTCTCTAATAAAAATGTGCCAATGATTACAGTGGGGCAGTTTGGCAGACACCGATTGTGCAAGTTGTCCCACTTAAAAAGATTAGAGAGGTTTGTAATGAAGGTACATGATGAAACTGAGACAGAATGTAAAAAAAATCAGGAACTCATGAGTTATGTTTTTTTTTTTTATATATATTTATTTGTATAATGGTGCAGAAAATAAGTATTTGATCAATAGCAAAAGTTCCTCAATACTAATGTATCCATGGTTGGCAATGACAGATTAAATGTTTCCTGTACATCACCAGGTTTGCACACACTGTAGCTGGTATTTTGGCCCATTCTTCCATGCAGATCTTCTAAAAAGCTCTGATGTTTTGGGGCTGTCGCTGTTCATAGATTCTCTATTGGATTGAGGTCTGGAGACTGTCTGCGCCACTCCAGAACCTTGTAATGCTTTATACGTTGCCACTCCTTCATTGCCCGGGCGGTGTGTTTGGGATCACAGTCATGCTGGAAGATCCAGCCACGTTTTGACTTCAATGTTCTCACTGTTCTTGGGATGCAATTCAGCATTCTTCCCCCTCCAAACCTGAGTTTTGATCTCATCTGATTCTCCCAATCCTCCTCTGGATTATCCAGAAGGTCTCTGGCAAACTTTAGATGGGCCTGGACACTGCCTTACACAGGGGGACCTGTCGAGTGCTCCAGAACTTTAATCCATGATGACGTAGTGTGTTACTAATAGTAACCTTAGAGCTCTAGACTAACTATAAGCACTGGTGCACAATCGGTGGCTGTTGCCCCACTGCATATGATTTGCTACTAAATGTTGCTCTAGACCTTAAATCACTACAAAGAACTGGGATACAAAAGGAACAAATATTTAAAAATTAAAAGCAATGAGGAAAATCAAGATTTGGATTAAGTACACATTTAACACATAAAATACATTTACTGAAAACCAGAAATACTGTGTTTACCAAAGAAATAATGAGATTACCTAAGTATTACATTTATAACAACCCCTGAAATAACTGATGGAAATGCAATAAGGAAAATTGGGGAGGAGGGAAATCATAGCGTGAAGTAATGGCACTGGAAAAATCCTCCAGAATGGCAACCAAAGATGGGCACAGCGGAACAGATGCTGAGGTCACAGTTTTAGCGATTTTAAAAAGGCCACTAGGGTGGAGCAGCTTAAGAAGGTGGGCTCTCAGACCAATGTAAAGAAAAAGGACGATCACTAAGCAGCATGGCTGCCTACTGGCTATTTCAGCTGGCGTCTGACAATTGTCACCTAAATATTCTCATAGTTAACTAGCCTGAGGTAGAAATGAACACTCATTGTATTTGTACGTAGCTCTAAAATGTATTTCTCTCTACGCTGGATAGACTGGTGTCAAAGATTAACATTTAAACTTCACGGGTCAGCACCATGGATAGCACCTCTGGATAATTTGGTAACAGAATGTGTCATTTTATGGAATAAAAATTGAGGAATGGATCTTTAGACCTGCAAATTAATCTCCTTGGGACTGAACAAAAATGACTTTCTATAAAGTCAACCTGCAGAGTTATCAGTTTGGTGGAACCTGTACACAGAGCCAGGGCACAGGGAGTAGACAGACTTACCAGTGTTGTCAACTGGAGCATGAGAGGATAAGAAAGTCACAGATTAGAGTTCCCCAGGTGATAGTTCAGTCTTCTCTTTAGGGGTGCCAGAGCAGGAAATAAACCTGCTCTTCTCTTAATTAAGAGGTTTTACTGGTGGGGAAAACAGTTTCAAGAGATAGTTCACGCTCAAGATATGAGACTGAAGAGTTTGAAATGAAGACTAATAACAGGAAGTTAATAACAGTGAGCTATATTAGATATTATATATAAAAGTAAAAATTCCACAAAGAGGGGCATCAAAGGGTTTTTGAGTATGGTGTGCATAAAGAGTGCTTTCTTGGCCATCTTTTGTCTTGAGGTTCAACAAACTGGTCCCCCATGCCCTTTCACTGTACCCAAATGAGGTCCTTTAAGGTGAACTATCCCTTTAAGAAACAATATACATGTGGGGAGTTTCAGACGACAAAGGTTCAGCACAAGACCAGGCAAATAAGTCTAAACCTTACTTGGATTAGGCTGCAGGAGGACTTCTGTCTGTCTGAAGATCTTCTCGGTCCAGTTCTTGGTACAGTCACCCCGGGCAATCAAGTTCTCCAAATGGGCATCAAGCTCAGTCTTCTCTGCCTGGCCCAATTTTTCCTCTGTAAACTTTTGAAGACACATTAGCTTTATTGGAGCAGCTTTATTTTGCCTTGTGACACAAACCAGCATTTCACACTGTTGAGATAAAAGATAAGAGGAAACTTCATATAAATAAAGTACTTCTGCTATTTAACATTTGGGTTCCATTGTGCTGAGACCCATGGTTTAAGAAGCATGATTTAAATTACATTTTGTGATCACTTTGGAAGACATGGTATATATATGCTGCAGAAACTCCTGACTAAAGGCATGGCAATGCTGCCCCAGGGGTGGTAGGGGCAAATGTACCCTCAGGGGTGGTAGTTGCCTAGTGGGTAACACACTCCCCTATGAACCAGAAGGTCCAGGTTCAATCCCACTTACTACTATTGTGTCCCTGAGGATGACACTTCACCCCGAGTGTCTCCAGGGGGACTGTCCCTGTAAATACTGACTGTAAGTCGCTCTGGATAAGGGTGTCAGATAAATGGCATAAATGTAAAATCTAAATATTGTCTAATTTAATGCTTGGTTGAAGCCTAAATAAACCATCAAGATGCCAAACCTGATATAACCACATCACCAGCAGGAACAGTATTTCAACAGTACTCCAGGAAATGATGACACCTGGAACGGCTGAGTGCTACAGTGGTGTTTCTAGAGATTCAGTAAGTGGAACCATGGAAACACTGCACTTATAAAAGTCTGCCTATAGCATTAAAAACGAGTTATAACTGGCGTATTGACCTTCCCCATTAACTCAAGAGATTATATGTGGACAGGCAGGCAGGAAATGAAATGCCCACCTCCATCTGGTCTGACCGTCGAACCAGGAGGGTGACTGCGTGTGTCTTCAGCTCAACATTTCATTCTGGGCATCACCATCAGAAGCCACAAAACCCAAGCCAGCCGCCCAATGAGCGTGTTGACCCAAACAGGTCCCTCCACTCTGACCTTCCTCTGAGCACGGCCATCGCTGGGGTCTCCTGCTGCCCTCCGCCAGGGCAGCCTTGCCATGAGGCCGACGTGAGGCCTCCAAAGACCTGCTTCAATGGAACAAGCTGCCTCTTCCGCGGCTTTACCAAAGAGCCAAATCAGGCCAAATTCAAACGCGGTGTCACCTGGTGGCGAAGTGTGTGTGCTGAGCGACTGATATTTCGGTCTGCCCCCAACGAGCCGGTAACACTCAACACTGTCCTGTCAGGGTCCTTCCAAACATGCAGAGGAATAAATATGGCGCCATCCTGGGTCTGAGCCCACACAACATTAATATGATGTTTGTTTGGGCTATTCTAGTGGCATTTATACCTATTAACTGTTATTATTGTATTATTCTTAATGTAGGTCTCCAGTTATTTGTCGGGGAGGCCGAGGGTCCTTCCTTCCGGAGGTGAGCAGGCGAGCCTGCAGGTGCAGCCCGTCTCCCGGACGCCGAGCAGCCATGAATAATGGATAAGGGCTTAGCCTCGCGTTTATCGGCTTACATCTGCAGGCTCAACTGGAAACGTCGACGCGGAGAAGTCGCGCAAAGACGCGCGCAGGGAACGTAATACTGGGGCGGACATTTCCACCCCCCACCGTCCGTCCGTCCGTCCGTTCGCCCGCCGGAGAGCTCGCCATGTCCGTGATCCGCGGCGACGCTTACCTGGACGGCGCGGGTGAAGAAGACGCCCGCGTCCGACGCGAGCTTTTTCACGTTGAAGTCCATGGTGTCCGCCTGTGTGCGCGACGCGCTACGGTCGCATCGGCCGCTCGGTTTCCCCTGCAGCGGGAGCCCAGCGCCGAGCAGCGATGGCGCAGGCCAGCTAGCGGAGAACCGATCTCCGCAGTCGTATCGGGCATCTTCTCTGTCGCCTGGATTTAAAGCGGAACAGGCCGCTCGCTTCATTTCGCCGAAATACTCCGAACGTTACACACACCTAAAATAAAAATGCACCTGACTGGGTTTGAAGAGTAGTGTGAGTACACTGTAAGTGCGATTTAATGGATGCGAACATTGCATGTGATAAGAACCTTTATCATAGCAGCACACTGGCAGCATCCTTTACAGCACTTTACTTGTGTCCAAACTCTCCCAGCTCCTTTTCAAGCATGCAGAGTGAAGATCAACACACCAAACGTACACTAAACCACCATACAACTATACAATTCGATGTAAGCATGATTCATTGTAATACATTTTTGGAATAAACATAATCGTGGGCTGGCCCCTTGTCTATATTGCATGCAAATAAACAAATAATTTAATTTAAAGACCCAAATAATGTCTATACTCTGCTTCCACACATTTCACAGTAACGGATCTATCTATTCTGCTCTGTATCAGTGTCCTTCTGTTACATTACTGAAAAACAACTAATGCTTCTAGTTCAAGATATGTCTGCAATATTTCACAACAGCTTTATTTTATGAAGATATTTTCAACAATTCCAGACAGTAGTTGAAAGATGAGCCATCATTTAGCTTCTAGATGTCTAAGTCATGAGAGACTTTAAAGTATGTAACAACGAACAACCTATGATACTACTCTTGAAAAAGTATTTCTATTTTCCATGGAAAATCTGAATTTTTTTAAAAGCAAAAGCAGACATTTGGTGTAAAATTGGCAAAATAAAAAAAAAGCAATTATAAGATTCATATGCTTCAAAATGAAAGTTAATTTTCAACTCTGGACAACAGGTCAACATAAAAAGTCAACTGCAAGCGTAATCACTTGAAAGTGATAAGACAGAGCTTCATGTCACAGTGTCAGCTAGTCAGCATCTGGACATCGGCAGCTCTAGTTGGTGTGACTTTCCACCCATTGGCATAAACGTAAGCTGTAGGCAGGTGGGCTGACTGTTGAAAATGACTGACCAGGATGTCTCAGTCTCTTCCAGATGTGCTCAAGTCTCTTCTTAAAGCCATACACAGTAAAGATATCAATTATGCCTATGAAATAGCGCTGCTCTGGTCCATCAATCACATGAAGGGGGTTCTTAAAATTGGGCAGCAGTCTTCGGTTTTGGGCCTGGAAGTCTCTCAGCTCAGTGTGGCTGCCTTCAGTGATGTTGAAATGTTCACCCTGGGGGTCTCCAGCCTCCATGCCAAATCCAAAGGTGTCATGCCCCTCCTTTAACTGGTGCTGCTGCGTCACGCTCTCCATCTGAAGGCCAGACTCTTCTTCTTTCTCTGCCTCTGGTACAAATGGTGATCCAGTGTGAGTGGGGCTGGAGACTGCATTAATAGACCTGCAACATCCCGATTAGCAGCACAGAAAGAAGGCCGTGAGCCTATGCACAGCAGACGTTTGCATATTATTTGCATGTAATAATATCAGCTTATGATGTTTAGTGCGCCTAAATGACTACCTAGTCACATTAAATGCCAACTGCTGGGACAGAGACATAAAGTTAGTCGTGAGGGTGACGGCGTTAAATGTTCGTTGGAAGTTGTTATTGAAAGATAGCAAGGCAACTGGACAGTTTGATTATCTACATGCCTGCTGTTCATTCCCCTTTTGGTGAAGAATAACAATGACCTGAAATCAGAAGTACAGTAGATTCGCCATTATCCAAAAATCAGTTTTTGACCTGGCACTGGTTTAAGTCTCATATGATCACTTTCTCAGAGATACATGTGGCTAGTGGTAAAACGACTCATTCTGAATCTGGTGCTCACTTTTTGGTCCGCACAATGAGCGTGGCAAAGGAGAGGCTCTGGTGCCGCTCATCCTGGTGCAGAGGCTGATGAGCGAGCAGGAGGCTGTAGTCCAAGACGTTGAGGCCTCTGAGAAAAGCTGTGTCAATCTCTACCTGTCGTACAAACCACAGCCGCTGCTGATCTGCGCATAAACACACATACAAGAAGTTATTAAAATTAGAATTGTTAAATCTATTAGGGAGTGTCATCTCCCTAAACTATAACTCAGATAAGAGCCTTACCCAGGGTGATGAACTTGCCCTCAAAGTTGAGATCTTTCAGGACTACAATGACCTGGCTACCCTCAGGGGACGGGTCTGTCCAGCGGCTCACCTGACACCCTTTGATGTCGTACCTGACAAAACCCATTCCACACAGGCAAGTAAAAAAAAAACTTACTGCAGTTTAAAAGTGAGTTTATTTAAAATTGTACCTGGCACTGATCCTGTCATCAGGGTAAAAAACACTTTGCATGACAATGAAGTATTTCTGCAAAAAAAAAAAATTGTCATAACACCAACGCATACATATTAGCAAATATAAATTATATATCTAAAACCTAACTACCTTTTTCCGATGGGGGATTTTGATTTTATGGACACCTTCACAGAAGAAAACAGCATTATATGGCAAAACAGAATATTTAGATAAAATGAAAACCATATACAGCAAGCCAAGCGTAGAACTCCTTACCCAGAAATTTAACCAGCAGGGAGTGAGGGTATCTTTCAAGGTGATTCATGTAGATCTTCAGATTTGACAAAAGAAATCTGACTTCCCTTTTATTCTGAGTCTTCAGGAAGAAACGTTTATCATTCCTATCCCAAGCAATTCAAGAAGAGAAGTCCAACGCTGTCAGTTCATTGCAGTCAGTGTGTCTGTGTGTGAGGGGAGGGGTGTAGGGAAATGTTAACTCACGTAAGGAAAAAGTCGGCTTTGCTTTTAGAGTTGCTGATGAACTGCAAATAGAAGCCTTCAGAAGACAGTGAATGCTGATACTCCTTCTCCGTCATCCCCAGAGAACGGCGCAAGCTGGCAAACACGGGCCCTGCAAAAGACTCCATTACAAAGTCCTTTAGAGAAAGCAAAGACAAACATCATTATAAACGCAAAACTTGTTTTTGCTCTCATTTTTCATCTGCTGAACTCTGAACTCATCAGCTGAAACATGTTCTACATACACAAAAGCACCCATTACTCTCAAATATTGTTCACAAGTGTCAAACTCTGTGTTAGTGAACACTTCTGCTGTGATCCATCCCACCACAGAGGTGTGGCATATGAAGGTGCTGATGAGACAGCATGAATATTGCACATAGGGAGCCATAGACTGGCCACAATAAAGGAGCTGGGCGGGGCAGTGAAAACCCGTCAGCGTGGACACCATTTGCCTCACGCAGTTCAACACATCTCCGTGGCATAGAGTTGATCGGGTGGTTGACTGTGGCCTGTGGAATGTTGGTCCACTCCTCTTCAATAGCTGTGCGAAGTTGCTGAACATTGTCAGCACCTGGAACACACTGCCGTACACGCCGTTGCGGACCATCCCAAACGTGCTGAATGGGTGACATGTCCCATGTTGGCCATGCAAGAGCTGGGGTGTTTTCATCTTCCTGTTTTGTACAGATCCTTGCATAATGCAAATTAATCTTTACTTCCATGTTTACATGGTCAGCCCCACTAGGGCTAGTGCTTTGTTCAGGGATCCAGTAGAAACAGCAGATTTGATGGGCATGGATTCACATGACTGACTTCATCACCTGGCTGATCATATGTGTAACTGGTATATGTGCAACCCTGAGCCTGCAGAGACAAGCCTATACATTCTGCTACGGACAGGCGTTAATAATAATAAGCCTCAGTCCTAAAGCAGAATCAAAAACTGTACCTTGTGAATGTGAACGACCTCCATCTTAAAATCATCGTCGCTCAGTTCATTCTGCAATTGGAAGAAGCATGTTAAAAGTTATTTCATTATTAGTTTAGCTACAATTTGTGTGTTGTGCTTGTGCGGGAATGAGGAATTTCACTGTAGTCAGGGAGCGTGACAAACAGACTGGACATTCATTTGTTAAACTGCCAAGTCAGCTGGATCAGCATCAATGCCTTCAGTACAGCTTAAAGTCACATGTTAACACAGATTTTGTGGGTTAGGTGTAACACTGTGTCACCCCCCTCTCTCTTTCTCTGACAAAAACCAAAGGAACACTCACAAAAAGCCAAATTACAAGATTACAAGTTTAATCGAACCTAACCCGGATTTCCCTCGACCGCACTCAGCATTTTAAATTAAACTGAATCATTGCCCAGGATATCAAAGCTTTTTCAACTTCGTGTTCCATGTCAGCGCTGAGATTCTTGCCACTCTGTTCCCTCCTGGTTGTTTCTCTGTGAACAATAATACTGTTTGTTGCACAACCGTGCCAGTGTTCTCTGGGGCTGAGCATTGCTGCGTCCAATGGGGGGTGGGTGCTCCAGAGAACTGCGTCCCCAGCCAGGCTGTACAAGGCAGGAGCAAAACATCTCAGAGCACGCAGCCACGCCCGGCTGCATCATGCTTTGACTATGATGAACGTGTGTTCATCACTATATATTTTACTGCACAACCATTTGAAAACAAGAATATTGTGGGGTAACAATGGTAACAATGGGTAACAAACTCATGGTGCTGTGGGACGAGAGTCAATCTATTTCTAGTAGTGATGCCTGCTGCTAGGCCAACTAAAAGCAGTTTGGTCATCGAACACCAATCTACAGTATGCTGCCGGCCACCCTGGCATCGACGATGTGGCCGATTGTTCAGTTCAAACCCCACGGGCCCAAGTGCCCTGTTGTTGTAAAAAATTATCACCACAGCGTGCTTCTGGATCATTCTGGCAAGTCTCCAGTGATTCTCATATTCTCATAAATTATGTAACAACCTTGTAACAAAGTTGTATGTTGTTTCATAAAACATAGGTTTACCTGTAGCTCGCCAGGGCTCTACAGTACCTTCCAGAGTAGTCTGTTCTACACATTAATGCATGATAATAATGATTAGTTGAATAATTTGATGTGTCATGAAAGTAAAAATATATATATTTTTTGTCCTCATCTGGGAACACACATTGACATGGCACACAACAGAGGGCCTACATCTGTAATAAAAAATGTAATGGTTATTTCACCAAAAACACTTCCAGTTAACTTCAGAATAAGAACTCACATGCATCAACTACTCAGTAGGCATTGTAGTAGGAATCACTCAAAACCGACAACTTAGCGTTGTCACTGTCCATGAATGAGGACAGTGTTTTCGCCGAATTATGATACTATGGTGTGTGTCTAGCATGGCAAGTCTGGTTTTGTTAGATTAGGTTATAAGTGAGCGATCAGATTTCAATTGCAAATATGTTTTGCTTAAATTTCCAACCACGTGACCTTTGAATGCAATTATTACCTGCAGGCCATCCCAGGGCATTCCAAACCCAGAAATCACAGAAAGACACTAGCACAGACATGCCATACTCACAGGTATTGCGTTATCAATGGTGTTCTGCACCGCTGTGGACAGGCCTTCCTTCATCATGCAGGTCAGGCCGTGGAACTCATGCTGCTGGTCGATCTCGAACAGCCCCAGCAGCTTCCACTGCTGCCTCAGGCCGCCCCACCGACGCCGCTTCCCCGTGCGCGACCGCTGCGGGCCGCCCCGACCTGACAGCTCCATCTGGGATAAAGGCACAAAGGAATCTGCTGCGGCCATCGCTCCGGCTAATGGCACAAACCATGCAGTAGCAGCAGAATAAACCCGTCGTGTCACTTTGCAACGTCCCCTCCAGTCGAACAAAGTCCCTCCAGACGGTAACTGGGGTGCAGCGCTCTGCAAAAAAAAAAAGAGGACTGGAGCCTCTCAGCCCCAGAAAGGGTGAGCTGCAAAAAAAAAAAAAAAAAAAAAAAAAAAAAAAAAAAGGCTTTGAGGGCCACAGAAAGCAGGAGCTTTTAGTGGAGAGATATTGATTTTTTTTTTTTTTTTTACTGCAGTCCTGCTCTGATGCCAACAGGCAGCCGCATCCCTTTTACCCCGAACCCTGATCTGCGAGGATCTTTTACTGTTCTAATCAGACATTTAAACCTGAATAAAGTTGGAAACGTCGGTTCGAGGTTCCGCGGCTGGGTGGGAACTTTTCACGGGCTACAAAGACGACAAACTCTTGAGTAATAGTACCTGTGGTCGACATTAAACAGCTGTCTAAGGCTAGAGAAAAAATAACTAAATGTCCGGATTAAAAGCTGAAAGGGACAGAGAGGGAAGGAAGGAAGGAAGGAAGGGAGGAAGGAAGGAAGGGAGGATAAATACCGTCTCGGGATCTCTGCGCTGTTCAGCAAATTCCTTCCGTCCCGTTTGCTGTCACCGAGGACCGAGGACTGAGGACACCGGCTCGCTCGGTCGTAATGAGACGGGGACGTCTGGTTTGTGCACGACACGTTTTCATTTGGCCCGGCCTGAAAGGTTTGTAAAACCCCGAGCCTCTTGATTGGATGAATTTTTATTTTAGGCTGCTGGACTTATTCATGCCATAAAAAGGCAAGTTGAAGTTGAAGGAGATTTGTAAAGTGAGATCGACCCTAAAGCTCAGCTCTAATACAAAACTCACATGCTTAAACAAGTTTTTGTTTCGTTTTATTGATTCAATGCATTTGTGCAAGAAAACCTCTGACGTCACCGTAATATGACGAATAAATACTACAGTATAAAGGGAATAAATACTACAGTATAAATGAAATACATACTACAGTACGATACAGTGGATTAAGTTGGAGTTGTAAAATAATTGACATTCCCATCATGAAGACCACATTGTGTTGATAGTCAGGTGTGACAAATTCTTCCCTGGATGTGACGGAAACAGATCTGTGCTTGAGGCATCTTCCTCTTTTGTTCCATTTCAAGAGTGACTCAAAATATATCTTGGGTCACCAACCACAATCTACTCATCATCTTACTTCGCCTGGCAGTGTGAAATAATAAAACACTTGTGAGAAGGGCAAAAAAAAAAAAATCATTGAATTGCAATGAATTTATATATATATATATAAATAAATAAATTAGACTCAAAGGAAGATATCATGTAAAATTATCTTTATTTTCAAACACAGTATTTACAAAGTACAGTTTACCACAGTCAAGCGGCATATCTGAGCCACCTGAGGAACCGTACTAACCGGTTACAGACTAACCGCACAGACTAACTGGTCCATTCTGTCTTGCTCTGCTGCGAATACAATCCATACAGAACCTAGAAACAAATACCTCATTACTGCCAGTGTGGAAATTCTTCTCGTTTTTACCCGAGGAACAGCAGCTAAACACAGGATTACATGGCCCACAGGCAAGACTGTCCACATTCATTTTCACTTTCTGACACATCGGTGAGGGACAGGCGTCAAAATCAGCAGCTCTCCAACTAGTCTTTAGTAGCTTGTCTACAGCGCGTTCAGTTCTTGCTTTTATAGGCTTACGCTGCCAAGAAAGAGAGCCTGCGAGCATGAAAGCTGTATTTGCCCTGGTAAAAGTCGACTTCACATTGAACTGGATCCGCATCTGCATTCATTTCGAGGAGGGTTTTCGAAAGGCTCTGACAAACTTTAGTCCAGCTTCTTGCTCCTGCGATTTTTCCAGGTCACAACTCCAATGAAGGTACCTGATGGACAGAGCACAGGCAAGAAAAGTTTTTTCCATCCCAAAGAAAAGCACCCACAAAGTTAACTTAAGACATATACACACTTATTCACACTTACCAACACAGAGTAAGAGAAATAACGCTGCTACTCCGGGCAGAATGACTGAGTACTCACGGGGCAGGAAATACATGTGAATCACATGGTCAGTGTCAACAAAGGGCTGAAAAGCAAAGTGAAGTCTAGTGTGAGTTTCAGGCCAACTGGACATTATTCTTATTTTTATTATTTAGTCTTTGTCCAATATGGTGGTGTTTGGAGCAAGTCAGTACACATACAGTAAAAATAATACAATAATAAAGTATAACAATAAAATTACAGAGCAAAAAGTGTAAATGTACACACACAGTGAGAATACACACACAATAAAATGTATGGATAGCAAAAACACAACAGTATATTGAGAAGAATCCTTCTGAAGTCAAATATATAGAAAGGCAGAGAATGTTTGAATGTTTTCGGCGGGGGTGGGTGAGGTTGCGGGTTCAAATCCAGAAACTGTGAACACTGCTCATGGCTGCCCACCGATCACAACAGTACGATGGGTTAAATGCACGTTTTTTTGTGCGCACCGAGTGCTGTACATCACAATGACAAAAACGATCCCTTTCACGTCCAACGGGCAGATGTTACATGAGTATTTGAGGGCGCTGTGGGCATGAGCAGGGGTAGATAAACACACAGCAGTAACAGCAAACCCACTGGCCGGACGTCGACGTACCAGAACGATGACCCAGATGGTGTAGTAGGTAAAGAGCATGAGACTGAAGGCAACGAGGCCCAACCCAACCACCTGATCCGCTCCTGTAGCCTTTAACAAACGAGAAGAAACACCGAGCTTGCAACCACTGAGTCACCCGTATGTTTGATCGAAGACAGTTCGTGTATAAATTAATGAAGAAATGCAAAACGTTACACAGCTTAACGCCCGTTTAATGGTTATCGATTTATTCGTGTTGTCATACAGGCATGATGCTATAAAAGCGTCAACAAGTCAAAATAGACAAACTAGGCGAGCATCGCGATTAAAATGAACGAAAGTACTTTTTGTTATTGTTTGGACGCTTTACGAATGTATTTTTTTGTTACTATTTAGTACGCTTCAGTAACACTTCCATTCAATCTTACCATTTTCCACGTATTGCTTCCGCGTATACTTCCGCCTAGAACAGGAAACCCGGATGTGAATTCGTCTCACGGTTAACTATACATGGGATTTGTAGTCCGAGTACGTTGCACATTACACAGCGCTATCGTGATGTCATCAGCGGCATCTAAAAGTAAAATAATGTGATATACTTTTAAACTGATGTATCTGAGCCATAAGTGCAACGAAAGCCTTTGTTAATCAAAGACTTTTGATACTGTGAATTTGCATATATTTTTGTAAGAGATGGGGGGCAAAACATACATATATGGGAACAGACATACTACTACTGTATGTACTTAATTAAGAATTAAATTAATTTTTTTTTGTAACATTTTTTTACAAACAATTGGCTATAATGGGTTATGCAATTAAAATGTACTTTTGAGAAACAATTGAGAACACAAAAATGATTTAAATATGAGGGATCACATTAAAGTTGGCAAAACGTTTTGAAATTATTTAATGCAATTTATCACAAAATCCTGGATGAGGTGTGTACACTTATATCCATTGTACTTTTACTTGAAATGGTAATACAAAACATTGATTATCTTGACATATTACAAATAATCCACACTCACTTTGTTTGAAACTAGTAGTTTGAAACAGTAGTTTTATTTGCCACAAAATATTACATTTAATATTTTCCAATAGTAACTTATAGTATTGAATATGAAATATTTAAAACGTACTCTAGAAATATATCTTAATTCAATCACATCACAGTGTTCCTCTCCATAAAAGTGACTCTGTAAATTCTTATTTTGTGCCTGAAAAGAATGAGCAAAAATAAACCGGAGCACTGGTTTCAATATTAGAGGATCTGTAATATAAAAGTCATTATTGGAAAAAATAATAAGAATCAGAAAACAATATAATCCTTTTGGGTGATAATATAATAGACAGAATTGTACATGTTCTTGTCATTTATATAAAAAATATTTGTGTGGGGAGCGGTCATGTGCATAGATTTATTTCTCTTATCAATACAGGAATAACTACATGATTAAGTTTGTTCAAATAAATTTCAGACTTTAAGTGCTGTTGTCTCAAATATTTAGTTTTTTTTTTTTTTTTTGAGGTCATTAAAATGTTTTCCATTACATATTTAATTATGCATTTTTGTATCTTATTATTTCATTAATAGAAACAAACTGATAATTGTGTGTATTAATAGTGTATAGAATAATGTTAATAGAAATTCTCATCAATATCAAAAATCAAAACCTGCACACCTATTGTAACTGCACTTTCAAATTGTAGGACAGACATTTGCACTTAATTCTTTACAACAGCAATTCAGTCTATTAGCTTGTTAAAAATCACAGATTACAGTCAAGTATGAAGGAAAACATAACCCACATATACCAAGCCCTCTTACATAAATCATCTATTCTTTGCCGCTTATACAGGTGTGTATACATAAAACATTTGATCTGTTAAAAGTTAATATGTAACTAAGGTACTGAATCTGTTGATTTCCTAGGTAGAGGAGATCATGTGACAGAATGTAAAATAAACCAGCCTGCTGGTTTGAAAATGCGAAAGGAGTAAAGCACTATTCAGGATATTACTGTTCAGTCGTGTGCTGCTGAGCATTACCACAGAAACTGCACCCTGAAACACAGTGAGAGAGCAGGACAGGCTATTAACGGGTCAGTGGTATGACACTTGAATTCCCCAACACACGGATTCAGTGTCATTATGAGGGTGCCTCACATACTGTTGGCTGGATAAAGTGCCTTTCAACACCAATGTCACCATATGCAGACCATTGGCTGTGCTTTTCATGCACATTAGATGAATAGTGACTGACATATGGAGCACAAAAAGTCTGGAGTGAAATGGAAATGTGTGCAGTCATTAAAATGCACTGGGCACTCGCTCTACTTCACTTATGTGGCACAAGCATAGATCTTAAAACTGACGACACCCCTTCATTTAAGTCTCACATCCTTAATGCTTTCTGTTCTTTTTTTCTTCTTCTAAGACCAATGAATTAAAAGTTGTTTTTTGTAAGATCACATATTGCACAGTTTCAATACATGTCAGAGATTCACCACTTCCCCATGTCCCTCTCAGATCAACTGAAAGTGGCATTTTTTCCCAGAGCTCTAAATGAGCTGTAGACTACATATTGAAGGGTGAGAACCAGAGGAACAAAAATAAAATATCAAAAACAGAAGAACCTGAATGCATTCAATTAATTCTTTAAACTAGTTGAGAATTTGTGCGGTCCTTTTTTTTTTTTTTTTCTTTTTTTTTTTACTTTTATTTACTTTTATGTCACTTCAGTTCTCACCACTTAATATGCACATGCACAAACATACAGGACACACACAGACAACACACACACACACATATATATTTACACATAAAGGAACCTCTCCATTAGAAGGTAAGGAAATGCATACTGCTTTTAAAAGATTTAGAGTGCACACCAGGTGCAGTTTAGGACACTGAAGCTGTAGCAAACACTAAAAAAAATGTGACTCATGAGCTCTGACCTAAATCCACCCAAAATTCAATGCTTAGATCACTTGTGCCAAACAGATGTTTAGGACAAAGTTCAAAGTGAAGTTTAGCTGGCACAGGTGTGTGCTTCAGTGAGCGCTGTCACAAAAAGCCAGCTGTTAGTCACGAGTCCAGCCAGTGACTTGGAGGTGGGAACAGATGAGGAGCTGCTCATCTTTTTACGCTGTATGGCCAGCCACACAAGATTATAAAACTCTGTTTTCTGCTGAATACAGGGCTGTTGTACAATAATAAAACCTTCTTCAAAACTTTAAATCTTAACTCTGTCCAAACAGCAGCTGTGTTTTAAACACACGACCATCAAGAGACAGGCCTGCAGCCGCAATGGTTAGTGGAGTCTTCCACTGCTAGACTTGATGTTGATTAAAATGAACATGCAAATGCTGATTAATGAGTTATACTAAATCAGCAACATATAGACATGTCCAAATCCACACGTTAAAGCTTTCACTCAATTTTACCACAAATAACATTCTTTAGAAAACCCCATTTTTGCAGGGGTCTTTCACAGTGTTACACTACATCTGCCATGGTGCATTATTTTGTGCCATTTACTACACATGACGATCAGTTCAGTTAAATACTTTGGCAGAAAATTACCACTGATTTCTATTGCCGTTACTAAACAAAAATAGACAAATTAATGAAATTAATTAAATATGGGCTAAAAAGAGTTAAATTCGTGGTACGTTCAATGTGGTGGTAAAATATATTAAAAAAACATCCAGACACAGAGAAGCGCTAAAATTAACATCAACTGCAAGTGGTCCATTCAGAAGCGGCTGGTCTTCTTCTCTTTGTATGATTGATGAACATGTGCAGTGTGGCAAGAGGGATGAAGCCAGAATTACTGGGAGGCCTTAATGACTCTCAATCACCACTGGTTCATAAACTCCAGCAGTGACCCTGAAGATAGAGGAAACGGGGTGGTTATTAACTGAATGCTAATTTGCTGATCAAATAAATGTTAAGCAAGTCACAGGATATTAAAAACAGGTTCAGTGCGGTCAGCCTTTTTGATGTTTACCTATTGCCAAGCTGTATCCCACTTAGGGCTGTGGTCCCATCCCGACTGATAAACAGCTGCAGGTTGCTGTCTGTAAAGTAGATAAACACACAACTTGGGTTGTTTTTTTGGGTAACAGCTATAACGTTATTTCTCCTAAAATAGTGGCATCAGTAGACGCATTTTTACCAGGGATGGAAAATATTTGGTGGTAGTAGCCTAATGGGTAACACACTCACCTCTGAACCAGACCACAAAATCATAAGTTCAAACTCAGAAAAAGACACTTAACCCTCAGTTGCTCTGTCCCTGTAACTACTGAATTTAAATTGCACTGTATTAGAGCATCCGATAAATACCATGAAATTGTAAATTTTTATCAAATACACTATGGTGCTACGATCATTCATAATAATGTTGTAAAGATATACCGAGAGATATACCATGACATACTGACAATAGTGTGCTGCAGTCATGTGCACGAGGCAGAAGCCCAAAATCAATAAACACTGGTATAATTCTATACTATTATATAATGCTGCACTCGCATGCATACATTAGTTAATGTAAAGAAGCGCTGCCACCAATTCATACATTAATTATATCATTAATTACCTTCATTGTTTGTGACATCAGCAAAGTTTTGACTCTGAACAATTTTCTCCACTATGTCATCAGCATCAATGCGTGTGTCGTCCACCCAAGTAGGGTGGCTCTCCACGGAGTCCTTCTTCCTTCTGTGGATATTTTTGGTGTGTTTAATAATTTAGTCCATCATTTAAAGATGAACAATGTTAACCATGCGTAGCATGACATGCTAGGCACAAAGTCATTAAAAAACTGGAACAGTGGAATGAAACATTAGTTACCTGGAAGGTCGATTAGACAGCAATGCGGGGAGAGGTGGGCGTGGAGGTCTCTCAGGGCGGACGGGCTCTTTTTCAGCCTCGATGGTACCTTCAGTCACTGTGGTGACCCCCCCAGATGTGCTGCTGCTGGTGGAGGTGTTGCGGCGGTGCTGCGTGAGGTCAGTCAGGCTGGATGAGCGAGAGTGCTCTGTGCTGTAGCCTGTAGAGTTTAACAATACATTACAGGAGCAGATTTACATTTATAATTTATAAATGTATATAGCAGATTTTTTCCCCATTATCACTTATTATTTGGGGCAGTGGTGGCCTAGCACTTGTTGAAGTAAAATTCAAAATTTGGTGGACTCTATAAGCATTGCAACAAACCTACTGCACCAAATATTTCAAATGTTTAATGGCTGTCAAAACTGTACTTCAATAAAAAAACACTTCAATAAAATAATGTTTTTGCAATGCCAATATATGCGGCTAAAATGACCTAGATGGTGTGATGCATGGGACATGTTGCACGGGACAACAATGTCACTGGTCTAAAAGCCACACGAGTGCTGTTATAAACATATTATAGCCAGTACTAAGAATTACAATGTGGTGCATTGACTGAATATTTTAATTAAGCTTGATGAACCATTCAATATATCATATATAAATTGAACTTTTAATGTCTGGGTTATGATCATTTGCTTTGTATTTCATTGAAATTAGTAAAACCGTGTTTCAGCTTTTTAAAAATACATTGCAATTAAATGATGTTCCACATTATATAAGAACCCATCTTAAATATTAGGACAAGTAAAAGTGTACATATATTACCAGATATCTTGCTCTGCTGGCTGGCATAACTGGAGTTGCGTGAGTGTCCAGTGTGAAAGACCTCATCTGGGCTGGACAGGTTCTGATCCAGTTCTTCAGGCAGACCTGGAACAAAATACAGCACTGAAGCACACAAAGCACCAATAAACTATTAGGTAGAGAGCAACACATGCAAATAAAATACCTTAAGCCTGTTTGTTGAAGACTTTGTTGATCCAATTTTGAACCATTCCATAATCCCTTTTCAGTTGTCATTTTACTTGTTTTTCTGCTATAAAGGGGGTCTTCCACAGACTAGTTAGCAGCTTGGATCTCACTTTTCCATTTTTTTTTTTTTTAAATTGTGTTTCTTGGATTTGGGCACATTGCCTGGTTGGCTTTGTCTAACCCCCAAAAAATGTACACATCATTGCACTCGCTAATCTTTATAAGCCACTTGTGCTTAGATGGTGGTCAAACAAGACTGGGTTTAAAAAAATAATAATCACACCAGTTACCTGTGGTAATGGTGTTTGGTACAGAGGATCTGGGTTTGAGCGATCGACCCGTGGAGATGAAAGGGATTGGTGTTTGGGTGGCAGCTGTGCCTTCGCCTTTGCAGTCCAGCTGCAAGGAAGGGTCCTGACCCGCAATGGAGATAGTCTTTGCTGTACTGGGGGGCCTGTAGAAAGCATGACAACTGAATTTAAGTTGTAAGTTGTAATTTATTTCTGTAACTGCACTAAACACAGTAACTTTTTTGTCAATAGGTGGCGCCAGAGTCATCAGTTTGAAATAAAACACAATTGCAATAGGAACAGGGGACATGCTCACGTTTTAAAGCAGGGATCTCCAGACAGAAGAGTCATTCCGATGGTAACCTTGGGAACAAAAAAAATCTGTTTAATGATCATGCAGGTCTCATTTATCTATATTGCACAACATGTCGCCAGGCAAAAAACACTCTGTAGACAAGAAACCTGGAAAGAGGAAATAAATAATAAAAACCGCCAGCTGTCTATGTCCAGCATCCCAGGACAAAACGGAACCAAAGTGAGTCAAGCTACATTTTTAAAAACAGGAAGGCATGGTGTAGCAGACAGTCACTCCATCCACTTATCAGTCCATGAACTCAGCACTCATATTCAGACAGTCACTTGGTGGTGACTGCTTACTGTACAATTTGTGGTAAGACAGACATTGTATTTTCATTTAAATATGCACGCCTCTCCTCATACCTCATACATTTGGTATAAAAAAATGACACCACAAGAAATTGTCCCATCTTTAATGTAACCTATGTTCTGTACAATTCAACTGAAAAACAAATTACCTTTTTATATCCACTGTATAGACTGATTAAATACAGATTCTCAAACGTTTTTACAACCAGAGATCCCCAACTATGTAAAAATGTAGTAAAAGTGTAATGAATTTTATTTGACTTTACATAGTGAAAGTTGATTAAAAACTCTGGACTAAATGGTAATTCACTATGGATCCCATACATAAAAACACATGGTCAGGCCTGTCACAAATATTTGTGTATGTGTGTGACTATCACTCACTCCACATGTAGTGTGTTGCAGTCACAATGTGAGTGAGGCAGTTATGGAAGTCACATGAACAGCGTTACCTTCAGGATCGAGTTGTCCTGACGGGTGTTCTTGGTATCGTAGCCCTCAAGGATGCAGCAGCGCACAGTGGAGCCTGAACCAGCAAACTCAGCCATGTTGAGATCTGCAAAGCCCAGCTGTTTTGAGGAACACCGTGACAAAAAGTGACAGACACGTTAGCCCTAGAGGCCAAACAAATCATAAAAAAAACTACACGCTTTCATTTCAAATGTTCTTTAAACACAAAATGGAATCCTCTAGAATTCATTTGTCCCAGATCCTTCAAGAGTAGACCCAAATCACATGGTATGTGACAATAGACTCATGTCTAATTTAAAATTTAACAAGGGCAAAAATAACTAAGGCAAATGGGTCTAAATGCCTAGGAACCAAGGAACTCTCCCAGCCGACAGGAAGGGGTTAATGCTCTCTTTGCACAGAACGCAGTTACACAACCAGCAACATGAGATGAGGCTGGGGTCATCCACCCATGAAGCTCTCTCATTCGATAAGGGAGTCCACAGTCGCTCCCTCTCCTACTTTGCCAAGTCATCTTCTCCCCCTTCCACCCTTCTGGGGCTCCAGTCAGCCAGAACGTGATGGCAGCGCTACTGGCACATGTGACAGGCCACTGGCCTAGCAGTCACTAATGGGGTTTAATTCAGTCATCTTCCGAGCTTGTAGTGCTCTTTTGCAGTTTCATTTAAAACTCACATGCGCCGTTTATTTATTTTTAATGAATAAAGTACAGAGTGCATCTCCAGCCGTGTGCTTATAGTGAAGTTTTGTAAGCTTTCATAACCTCTCGTCTCTTTTTCTCTCAGATATACAATCGACGCCTTTAGTGTGTAACTTTTTCGACTGGCTACCCAAAGATCCCAAGTATTGACTTCTTTTAAGGCCTAGATTAAAGATTAAAAATCTCCGCTACTGTCAAGGTTGGGGACCCAGGCACAAACAAAAACAGAAAACTAATTGAACAGACAGACTAAAACAGACCACGGACCGCGATGGGTCAGTCAATAAACCTTCCCATGGAGTTCAGTCAGAGTGGCACTGAGACACACCCGTCTGATTTGGAACGAGTCAGCAAGACAACAAATAAAGGTAACCCCATTTTATACACACACACACACACACACACACACACACACACACACACACACAGCCGGTGTTCCCAGTGTGACACTGACTTCTAAAATGCATTCTGAAGACTCAGTTTGCTCTGACGTTTACTTACTTCTGCTTTACAATATCAGGTTATCGGCCTTCTCTTAGCCTCTCAAAAGTTCATGGATCAAAAGCAATGAAGCGGTCCTTATAAAACTCTGGTGGAAGGCAGTTCAGACAGGTCACACTGCGTTTATATAGCTTAACAGAATCCAATAATAAGGGCCATTTTCCAAAAGACTAACAGAGACAGAAATGTTCCAAATGGTCACGGCCCAAAAGATTGTCCTTCTCTTCGTCCCCTCCATTTCTGCTGCCTCAGCAGAACCTTCCGGATTGTCGCCTTCTTCCCGGATATAAGGGATCAGCAATTTAAAAGGAAATGAGGGGGACGTGGAATCCTATCAATATAACACCCTTCACCAACTCTGATCCACTCTGGTGTGCTCTCCATTCTGATCATGTTCAAATATGCAACTATTTAAAAACAACTTACACAAAGCTCAATGTTCAATGTACAACCATCAGATGGTGCAATTTTCAGCACTCGTTTGCTAACACATACATTAATTGGCAAAGTGTACAATGTAATGTCCGGCATTTTTATAAATGGCAGCTGACCTCTCCAGTAGTGACCACTACAACCTTACAGAAGCACCTGCGACCACACAGAATGAAGAGGAATGCCAAGAGCCGTGGGATTCTCCCATAAACACCCTCACAGGCCTCCAATCTCTCCCGGGATCTGCAGGCATTCCAATAGAGGAGATGAAGGAATCTGAGCAGAGGCCACGTTGCAACCTGCCCACCCAGCACAGACCATAAAGGGCTCAAGCCTATCAGCTGCCACCCCGTGTTCTCACCCAACACCTTTTCCTCTACAGACCTTGTAGAAGTTGAACTTGAGTAAAAAAATCACATATCTACTCATTACACGACTGGGATATGTTACACTTTGTGCCATGTACAAGAAAAAGATTCTGAGAAACGCAGACAGCAAAAGTCCTCAAGTGAGTTTGTAAATATTTACATGTGTACTTTTCAGAGTAGTGTTTTCTCATGGACTACGTTTCCCTGGTCTATGTTCCGAAGGGGAGGTGATCGTGCTGAAGCATGGCAGGCAGGACTGATTATACACACGATATTTTGAGCAACGATCACAAACAAGTGTCACACAGAGCTAATAAACTGCACGCTGTTTATTTGAACTAAGCCACAAGGGGCACGTTCACCAACATCACATGGTGCACTTTTGCATTCACAGTCTACTGTTTATGTTGGATATGCTGCTGTTCTGCAAACCTTCCAAAAACTTGCTCAAGTATGGACAAAATAAATAAATATTTTTAAATCATGTACATTCTTGGTGCCAGTCCCACACCCAGGTAACTGGGGAGGGTTGGGTCAAGAAGGGCAACCGGCATAAAAGTTTTGCCAACCTGACCGATTGGTGCAGTATAGCAACGGGAGAAGCTGAAATGTAGACTACAGACAGTATCAGATTTTTAAAGCATTTATGCATCCCTTGCACCCAATTCCAAAATCCCAGTAGACAATGAATACAACGGTGGTGAAAGTGCAGTCACAATGCAGCACTGCATGTTTACCCAGTGTGAGAGTGAGCCGAGATACATGTGTGCAAAGGATGTACTCAGAGCACTCACCTTTGAGAACGCCTTTCCTCCCTTGAGCTCCTGTGGAACCAAAAAACAGATGAGTGCCAGAGCTCAAGGGTTTTGTTTGTCACACACTGTCTGTCTCTGACATTCAGAAGATGTCAGGCTAACAGAATGGAGGCCACAGGCCACAGAACTGACTCACAATCTTGACTGGGGATGGCGATGTTGATGTGGTGGACCTTTTTCAGGACACTCTCTATAGGAAATTTCCTTGATTTTTTCAATGTAAACTTTGCCATCTTAGCTATATACAAGACCATTTCATTGAAAGATTATCTTATTTGTGACTCAGTAATGAAATGTCCAAAGAACATTCTAGATCACACAGTCACTTTTCTAGCATGTCAAGCTTCAATTTGATTAAATGTTTGCTCTTGTCACCCCCAAAACATTTGTATTCATTCTGAGTGTGAATCCTTGCATGTAAAAGTGAAGTATGGGCTACCTTGCGCACTGACACCCTACATATGCAGGGGTCCAGAACTCCCGTGGTGGGGCTGGCACTCATCTTGCACACAAAAGAGAACTTCTTTCGCCAGCGAACACAGTTCTCCTGGACCTCCTCCCTGAAGGAAAAAAGGATAGAGAACACTGATTATTCATCACTATAATTATAAACAGGTCACCATTTATGACTAGTATAAAAAGACCACGAGGGAAATGATTGAGAAGTTTGCCTTCAGGACAGGGTATTGGCAACAAAATGATATGATGCATATCACCATACAAAGGCACATCATCACAAAGCTCTTTTACGTTGTCAAGAATATATCATTTATACATTTATTAACATCATTTTTTTTCGCTCATTTAACGCACAAGTCATTGTAGAAACACGTTGCATTCTGGCAAAGATATTCCGCTCCGTCTACGCCTAATGCGCCACCTGGTTGAACGGCAGACAATACAGGACGGGTTCAAATGAGAGCAGTCATAATTATGTCTTTATTTATTTCTATACCAATCTTCAGCGGGACCGATTGATTAAAAAGACCAACGGGCCGAAATCAATGTTCACACTTAAGACAGACAATGAGGAAAAACTGAGTATTAAAGGATTAAGGTAATGATTTCAAGAGTGCAGAGCAGAAGAGGTGGGGGAGAGAGTGACTCCTGACATTCTGATATAAACAAGGAGATTCGGTTGGACAGAGGACGAAATGGAGCTGCAGCATCTCTCTCTCTGCAGCTATTCCCATGTGGAGGTTGACTTCAGAATCTACTCGGCAAATGTACAAACCACCACGCCTGCACTACTCCTCCTGTATCTCTCTCACTCTCCTCTCTGGGACTTACAAGTTCAGTTTGAGAACTTGTATGTTGTGCAACACAAATGATTACAAAAATCTACCAAAATCCTTTGGAATAAACCTAGGTCTGGGTCTCACAGACATATGAAATATGGTTATAGTCTCAATTTATTACATATATACATATATCAAATGTATTTAGTAGCCACAGAGGGAACACCGCATGTAATCGGGTTTTGTCACATGTGTGAACAGCTGTCTGACTGGTCAATCTTTTCTGACATGAACTTACCTTCACTCAACAGTCCACTAACTGTCCCCTGAGTCCACATACCAAGCCATCTCACTCTGTTGCCATCAGGGGTGTTGAAATTAACCGTATAAATTGATGCATCGCGATGCAGACGTGGACTATGTTTACGTCTCGTAAAAGAAGTAGTGCTGGTAGTGACTGTGGCGGCCTGATCTACAGCGACTTCAGGTCGGAGTTTCATGCTGCGTGGCGCGGCACTGGCGCCCAGGTCTGTGTTCAGTCCATGCTCACCTGATGGAACAGAATCTTTATATTGTTCTGTGATCGCCTGTAACCTATTTTTAAAGAAAACGTCTAATTTCTATGCTGTGACTGAGATGATAAAACACTGACACTTATTCACTGTTGATTTGTATTAAAGTAGAACAATGATGTTAGCTCAATTCTTTACCTTGTCAATGCAGTGACATAAGACAGGCAACCATCTTGGAAGTAAACAATACAAACATTTTTCTGCTCATTGTAGCAAATCAATGAGTCCACTCAGGCGTACGAGACCTTAACTCTTGTATTTTCAAACATCATGTGACCATGTAGAAAATGTATGGCCAGCATCATGGTGCATTGATAATCGTGAGTGAGAAAGTGAATCGAATCATGAGACCAGTGAAGGTTCACTCCTCTAGTTGCCATGGGGAACAACTGTGTAAAATCCTGATCTACTGAATCAGATATATAGTGTACATATGTTCATAAAATGATTTCATACAAAAACAAATGGTCAAAAACAGGCTGGAGTGAATATTAGCAGAAATTACCATCACACAACTGAGGTTCTGCTCACATACAGTAGCTCCAAAACTATAGTACTGCCCCATGACCCAGGAACCTTAGTGAATAAACATCTAACACATAAAGGGGGGAAGTGAAATCCACAGCAAAGTTCAAAAATGTGAAGGTCTCACAAGAAAAATGGTTGTCATCTGCAGATATATGGCTGAGCTCTCTGCAGAGTGGGATCAGCCAATAAAAATGCAGGAGGATAGGCCATCAGTCTGTGTCATCCACCTCAACCTCTCCTCTAGTGCCAGTGAGTGAAAATGGGTCAGGGTGTCCCTTTCACCCCTCTCTCTCTGCAGCAGCTTTTCACTGGATCAGAGTAGGGACAACAGTAGTAGTTTTAAACTGTGTGTGTGTGTGTGTGTGTGTGTGTGTGTGTGTGTGTGTGTGTGTGTGTGTGTGTGTGTGTGATATATAAAGAAGAACCCAGAGTAGAATTCATTGGATTGCATTTCACACCCTAGCACCTTTCCACACAGGGAATCTGTCCAGAGGTACAGACATGCAAACAAGCACAAAAGACAGTGTTGCAGTGACATGAGGGCTTCCTTCCTCTTCCTAATGTTGCAGAACAGCACCCAAACAGTGACAATCGCACCAAAATTGCACCAGAAACTGACAAGGATGCCCATGGGTATGAGAATTCAAAATAAATGTGTTAATTTAAATGCAAATCATTCTGTCTTGAAATGTGTCGATTTGTGTCATTTTAATAAAGATGAACAGATTCAGAGATCCTAAGCGCAATGTCGGTCTGGTGCACCAGTCAGGCTAGTCTCTCATCGGCTTTGTCCTTTGACAGCCTCTGGAACAGTTTAGACCAAACAAAAAGTGTGGTATCAAAAGGTCTCCGGTTTAAAGTGCAGGGTGGATGTGTCCTTATTTCCTCTTTCATTTTTAGTTCAGATTCAGCACTGCACCAAGGCCAACAAGCCACACACACACTGTTAATAAGCAGACATAACAGGGAACAGCAGGAAACTACTGGGAATCACTGTGATGCAGATCAGACAGATAAAAGGGCTTTTCGTCTAATTCCCTCTATTTGTTCCAGTTTTTCTGTCTGCACTCGGTCCTGCATATTTGGTTCATGTTGCAAAATTAAAAAGCAGCTACATCTATATTTATGCCTCCTTTTGAGTTTCCTCTATAACTAATCTCTCTTCCAAGCAAACAATTCCATTGCTGTCACTGGCACAAATTATTTTATTCAGCAAGCAGCATTAGGCAGCCATACAGGCAGGGCTCTTTTTTCCTGTTCTATTCCTTTATCTTCAGAAAGAGAAAAAAAAAAAAGCAGTGTCTCGGGTGCAGTAACATGAAACAAGGCAAAGCAGCTCTTCAACCGAAACTCAAACAATTGTGAATGGAACTGATTGTTTGGAAGGGGGAAAAAATTGTGAATTTATCTGAGTAATGAAAGACGTAGGAATGAAACTGATATGTGGATGAAAGGCGTAAATAGTTGGCAGCACTCTGAATTAATAAAGTATGTTTTGATGGAATCATCGCATTTATTTCCTACATCTTGTAACACAGTCTTGCAACGGTCACAGAAAATCATTCCATCTAGATTTTAGCAACATTTTATCAAGGTGGCTATTTTGGTGCTCTGACATTAACTAGCAAAAAGAAAAGTAAAAAAAAAAAAAAAAAAAAATCTGTAAATCTGCAATCTGTGAAAAGTGCAGCCAAGCGTGTTTGCCAATATGATTTAGCAGCCAATTAGACGCGCCCACAACATGTTAAAAACCTGTGTTCTGCTCGTCTGTAAACACACTTTACTACACAGTTTACTGCCTAATCCCTGAGCACACGGTTCTGCAGTGGTGGGACAGACGCCAGAGCAGGTTCCTGCGTTTACAGCTGTTATGAGCAGGATGTTGACTGAGGGGTCATTGTGAAAGGCAACCGGCAGATCACTGCATGTGTGTGTCTGTGTGTGTGTGTGTGTGTGTGTGTGGTAATGGCCATCTCAGCACTATTACCAGACCACACAAAACACACCAGAGAACGGATTTCCTCACGACAGTGCAAATTTCCTGAGTGAGCGGCAGTCCTCTCTCTCTCACGGTCATCCACTGTCTGGCACGCAGACACCACAACCACTATGTCCGCTTCACCTGTTGTAGGACGGGATCTCCATGGAGAAGCTGAACATAGTTACGGGCGCTGCCAGCAGGTCCATTACCTGCCCTGCATGCCAGCCTTCAGCAACACGGCCTCTGGGGGACATGACTACATGGAAGAGTAATATGCCCTCAGAAAGGCCGAAGTGACAGTGTGACAGTCTATAATGTATATGAGCATGTGGAGAGAGTCAGATATATAGCATGTGTGTAATATACACACACATTTTCACTCCCTGCAGACGCAGCTCGTTTTGATTCACATATTCCTGCTTCCTCTTCAGTGTTCCATTATTTCAGCCAAATAAAAATAAAAAAAAAAGAACCTGATGATGCTGTTTTGTCTGTATGCATCTTCAGGCATTTACACAAGCAAATGGTCAAAAGCAATAGCCACAAGTGGTTGGTTATGCAACCCTGTTAAAAAGGGGATAGGTTCGAGTGTGTTAAACAAAACGCAGCAAGTAAACACACCCATGAACACACACCCATTAAGTCTCTTTTCTTACGAAAGTTATGTAACAGTACGTACAGCTCCATGTGTGTGTGTAGCCAGGCTGATTCAGCCCCAGGTTGGCACTGAACCTGTTGACTGACTCACGTGAATAATCCAAAGCACTTTAAATGTACTCGTCTCTTAACACTACACAAATTCTAATAAGAGACAACTATATTCTGACCAATACAAATAAACAAAAGCACATTAGGAAGTAAATGTTTTAAGAACATAATGAACAGGGAACAAATACATGTATTATATCTGTCTGTGTATGTGTGTTTAAATATCCATTAATAATTTCCTAACATCATAATTAAGCAGGAATGTTAATTCAAACAAAAAGTTTAATGCAGAATGGCAAAAATCTACCCACTGATACTCAATTGTAACATGCATACTGGGTAAGCACACTTTACACAGTGTACACTCCTGTATTTTTACATACTAATTACACCAATACACACACATCTGTCTCTGATCTCAAGTGTCCAATGGAAAAGCCCTGGAAGCATTCCTAGGCACATCTGGACCAGGGGAAGAAAGAAGAGGAGAGATGGATGGGGGGGGGGTTTCATGCACATGTTTCAATGCCGTGCAGCCAAGACATAAAAACACAACACACACACAGACCCACCCAAAAGAAAACTGAAAAAAATACAACATCAGGAAACAAAATTGCCTCCAAAACAATAGTGACCTAATTTAACAATACTGTGGCGTAACTCAAAAGCGTTGACCTATTCTCCCCAAGACAGAGGCTGGCTTTCTGCCCTTTAGCGTGGAGCACAAACACGGCCGAGTGTCAGATTGCACACACACTCTGATAACAAGTCTCTGTGATGGTGCCGTGTGACTAAGGAGATGAGTCAGAGACATCAGCAGCATCAGACAGTGAAGTGTGACAATGTAAGACAGCACTAATAAAGAGAGATACACACAAAGCCATATGCTTACTCGAGTAAACCCCCCCCCCCCAACACACACACACACACACACACACACACACACACACACACACTTAAAATAATGAGGTGGCTGAGTCTTTATGAGGGCTTTTAGATCTCTGGTCTCTCTCTACAGGCTCTAGACGAGACCCTCGTACCATGTGTGCACCGTGCTGGGAGACCATATATCACGGCCCGCCCTCATTAGCATTCACGGCTTTATTTATGACAGCAGAGCCGGCGGTGGCTGAATGGGGCAGAGAGGGGGAAATTCTGATGGTGAGGACGAACGTGAGCGCGGTGCGCACCCCCCAAACCACGACTCTGCCCGGAAGGAGAGTTGAGACCACATTAATCATTCACAGCCCCTCGGAACATGCTTGAAAACACAGGGAGGGGAAAAAAAGCGAGTGAGAGAGCTGTGCAAACATGCCACGTGCAGCCAGGATGTGTGTAGAGAGCAGTACGAAGGAAAAAAGGAAGGGGAAAAAAAAAAAAAGACAAGACAAGACATCAAATGAAGTAGCGATTTTCGTTTATCTGTGCTGCTTTTTTAACAAAACTTAATTTGCACTTCAGTACCAGCCAGTTACATTTAGTTTGAGCATGAAAGAGCTTGCATTACGTTTCACTGTCTTTACGGAGAGCCTTTCTGTTCAAGGTAAGATGAATTTTAAGGAAGCACATGTTCCTACTTGCCACCTTTTCACCCCACTCCCTTTCTACTCAGCTCCACGTCGACCTAGCCCTCCCCAACGCTGCCTCGACATGCAACTCCCTTCAACTGTAGAACGTGCCCTTCTCCATCTCTCATTTACACATAGTTGCCAACTTGCTACGTATGAGATGTTACGTACACACAGGTCCACACACCAGCGTGGCTGTGAACAGATATTGGAGATTGCAAAGTTGTCAGTCCCACTTCAAAAAAAAAAAAAGAAAAGAAAAAGAATGCAACACGCTGCTGAACACATGTGGAATGTGCGCAGAGAATGTACAAGGACATACCGGGCAAGTACATGCGATCCGATGCAGGACCTGCGGAGACCCACTGCTCCCACACACAATGTTCATCATGAGATGTTATCCATGCACTCCTTATACAGTCAAATGGACATTAGTTCTCCGTCCACAACCCTGTACTACACTGTATTCTATTGTATGCGAATCCCCAAAGCTTTGCAATTTCATCTCTGAGATGACAATAAAGATCATCGTGTGCGTAGATAGCAGGAAACTGCCAACTGTTGTGTTTATAACAGCTGTTTATGTCTGAGCACTGTTCTTCGCACTGTTTCGGGATTGAACCGGCAACCTTCTGATTATGGAGCTGCCATCAGTGTGCTTGGCTTTTGTAAAATAAAAAAAAATTATAAAAAAAAAACAAAAAAAAAAAAAACTATGAAACATCTGGCCAGAAATACCTGCCTCTAGCTTGTTCCCATTACCCACAAACCCCTTGACTAATGAGGGTGCCCCAAAGGGTGGACAACAGAGTCTACAAGAGAAAAATAGCGTGGGAATGGCTGGAGATTTTTGACATGTTTATGCTGGCACGTTTCTAGTCAATAACTGAGTTTAATCATGTCTAATACACAACCAGAGGGCGGAAGGAGAAAGAGCGGAGACAAGACCCAGAATAAATGCAGAGCAGAGAAAAGCAGACAAAGATGAAACGTGCGAGTCGGGGCTTTAATTATCATTTTGGCTGCTTGCTAACCCAGTTCTTCCAGAGGTGTTCTGGCATCAAATGTTAACAAGGGCAAAAAACAGAATACGAAATAGTGACCCAGATTCTGCTCCTCTGTGCTGCTGCACACAGACATCCGGAGCAGATACTTGAAATATCACTGCCAGCCAAGGGCTCTCACCACAAACCATCCCAGCTTCAGCCACAGCCTACCTGCCTCAGTTTACACCAAGGTCAGATGCCACCGGAGCTTCTAAGTTATTACATAAGACACACACACACACACACACACAGTATACATGGAAATAATAACGGAGCGACATGGAAAAACGAACGCCCATGTTTGTTCTTGTAGAGCTCTTGTTCCCTGAGCTCATGTTACAGTGAAGGATCTGTGGAACACAGAAATGTATCAGTACATGCCTTCTACTGATCATCAGAACTGCCTTCATTAACTATCTGATATGAATTACTACAGTTTTATCATACACTTACACATAACGAACATCATTTATACACATTTATTTAAAACAATGATACATCTGCCTTATAATGCATTAAAAAAATTATTTCATCAATCAGTCTGTCACCACCCTCAGAGCCCAAGATTTCTCTGATCTGCCAAATCAGATTACTGACGAGTGTAGATGAATAGTTCCTGGAAGTAGAAGTTTCATTTTAAATCAGTGCACGATTGACTGTTGTATTAATCAGTTTTTATCTTATTAGAACATCTTCCATTTTTATTAGCAAATTAGACTTTTACATATTAAAACTAACCATTCAAAAACAGCCTTTCTGAACAATTAAATAATTAAAATAAATTACATTCAGCTGTAAATGTTCCTCAATTCCAAGTCCAAACCAAATTTTAATTTCCTCCTGATAAACAGCTGTTTCATTAATAATTTACTATTTCACTTCTTCGAGTGTTAATTCGAATGAAAAAGGACACACACACGCACACACACCCAGTCTGGCTGCCCTCTTATCACATTTATACATGAACACACAATGTACGCCCAAGATGGGACCTTCTGTACCTGGACCCACTCTAGTGATAAGATGTATAAACTCGTAACCCTGAGGCAGGGTGTGCAATCAGCGTTTTTATGGTACAATTACATAACGCCTCAGCGTGCATGGCAACCCAATCAGCTCCATGACTACATCTAACCTCTGAGATCAATTGTTATGGGGTGTAGATTACGGGTGCATAACTTTGAGACAACATCAGATCACATTTAACAATGCAGTTTTACAGGTTCACTTTTTGTCATTTATAAAAATAGCTGTGCATATAGGCAACATTGACTTGTAAATAACAATCTGGTTTAAGTTCTTTATTTAACTTTTAGCACTGCATGTAATGTGTTATGTAGATGCATTGTGCTTTTTTTAACTTCTATCATTTTACTCAGGCTTGGGCTTGCGCATACGTACAGATTCCCTCCACATGCTTGAAGCTGAAAGGTTGGATTTGTTTGTAAAACATGCTGTAGTGTTCTGTGATGTAAATGTATAGGGGGAAAACTTCTTTTAAAATGTATAAATGACTCATAACGTGCATGAAGCATGTTGGTATAGTCATGTGGGCCGGCATCTGCCACCACAGTAAGGTCTGGTTCAGGCTTTTACAAAGCTGTACTTGTCAGCCTGGGGTCAGTACAGGAATATCTGGACCATGGCCAATCAGAGGGCCCTTCAAGATCTGACATGGTCCTAATATGTGTTTGTTGCATGAACCACTTTGTGTTGACAGAAAATATCCCCCCAGAACGACTGGACACACCGGTGTGACCTATGTTTTTTTTTTTTTTTTTTTTATTCGCACCATTGAGAAATTAGGTTGCATGTTTGACCACTCTAGAGCCGTGGCACGGCTCTCTGACCAGGAACAAGATCGAAGCTGACAGCCCCACATCGCCCATATGTTCACACTTAACTATTTCCATTTTTGCAGCTGTGGTGGCATTACAGTAAAAGCACATGGAACATTTCCAACCCTGCAGCCATGAGTGACATTTAGACAACTGTAGACAGTGGAAATGCAGAAAACTGGATGAGTAATCTTTGACTCTCGACCAGCTAAAATCCATTGCCACCACCATTGTGTCATAGACCTACTTTGGCCTGCTCATCTTTGCACCAAAGTCAGAAATTATTCAACCATTTTCACCCTCCAGACAGAAGGGCTTATATCTCAGGTCCACACCTCCTAATGTGAGGCTGAATAGTCAGTGGTGGGTGTTTCACGGCTTTGATGTGATGCAGAGCACAGGAGGTAACGCTGAGCAGAGACAGGATACGGGACACATTAAACACAAATCAGAGAGGAAAGAGACAGACAGAGGGCACTAATCATTCCCCACAATACCGTAATAAAAGCCAGTATCCTGTAAAACAGGCGGAGCTTAAAGCCCAAGGCCTATGACAACATGTAATTTCCGATGAATCATAACCCTTAAGCCCACAGGGAATTAGTACTCAGCTCTGTTTATCCCAATGTGAGTTTCAAAAAGCAGTACAAAAAAATAAAAAAAAATAAACACAGACAACCCAGTTTAACAATAATACAGGTGACAGGCTCAGCAGCAATCCAGGAAAATTAACAAAGCAGAACAAGAAAGGGTAGGGAAATGCCACTTGGGGAGAAACATCCTGGTAGAACTCATTCAGAGGTAAACCTACCAAAACCGGTTTCAAGTGATTTGAAGTGGACAGACTAGAGTGTATAGCCCAAGATTCTGGAGGGGCTATACACAGGGGCAGTGGGGGGAAGAAAAGCCCCGTTTCTCCTTTGCAGAGGACCTTTACAAAGTCAGAATAGAAACTAGCATGGGACACAGGCTCCTACAGGTAGAGCACAAAACTGAGGATGAGAGACAGAATTAGAGTAGGGACATAAATTACACCTTATTTCACTACAGCCAAGCACTGTTACACAGAAGTCCACAGAAGCTCTCAGTTTGCCTGAAGTGAAGTGGATGAAATTATATTTGGGACAAGAAAAAGAAGTGAAACAAAGCAAATGTTGATGCAGGGAACTTTCAGATTTTTTTATGTTAATGAGTAAACATGAAAATCCAGGTATGATGTTATGGAAGAGGACAAATATATCTAAAATCAGTCTATGGACAAAGCAAATGTTATCAAGCTTTCCAATGGAAATAAAATGCTTATATTTTAAAGGAGGAACAAAAAGTCTTGTTTACCATTTGTGGAATTCATATAAAATACAGCTCTGTATGAAGAGAATCGACGACAAATGAGTATGAAAACTAGTCTGTATTTGTGTTGACAACGTCTTTGACTATTTTCTATAGTCTTTATTCTAAAGTTAAGTGTTTCTATGTTAAATTAATGCTGTTGTAGGGGCTTGACTAGGTAGATCTACCTTAAAATTGGAAAGCAAAATGAATGAACAGGAAAGTAAGAGTTTTACTCTGCTGAAAACTGATTGAAGATTGTGAAGAATATTGCAGCCATATCAAACACAGCTCACGTTTCAACTGGTCACTTGACCTCTCAGTTCTTTGAAGTTCTCAGGGTTAACTGTGCACTAGTTTCAGAACCCAGGCTGATGACTGAGCAGGAGGATGTGAAGGCCATCTCTGGTGTTTGCATTCACACATCCAAGCGGCGCTCTGTACTTGTAGAGTTAGATGGAGGTTCATGTGTGACTGGTAATAGCCTAGTAGGCAACACATTTACATTTACAGAATCTATCACTTAGTGGTTACAGGGACAGTCCCCCTGGACTTTTTTAGGGTTAAGTGTCTTGCTCAGGGACACAATGGTAGTAAGTGGGATTTGAACCTGGGACTTCGGGTTCATAGACAAGTGTGTAACTCACTAGGCTACTACCACCCTACTAAAAACCAAAACATCTTACCATGCCTGCCTGCACAATTCCAGACTATTACAGTTATACACATTTTCTGAAGTGAATTCCCCTCTCTGACTCAGTGTATACTGTACTGCAGAGGTCAGTAAGGGTCGGATTCCCCAAGCTGGAGTGTGCTTAAGAAAACTGTGTTTGCAATGGGAGAGACAGGAGAGCATGTTTATGCTAACAGGAGGTTAAGCAGTGGGAGAACAAACAGAAAACACACACACATGAACCGCAGGAACTCCACTCAGGGCACAAAACTGGAGGCCTCTCATCGTCCCTGACCCCTGACTGCATCCTCTGTGAAAGGAGGTCTTAGTGTCAGAGACTGAACAAACAGGAAGCAAGGAGAAGCTGACACCCTTCACGTGAACGAATGAGTGGAGTAAGAAGAGAGAAGTAGCCTGAATGAAAGAACAGTGGGTTCATCTAGGCCCTCTCCCTCGCTCACTTGCCCTCCACTTTTCCCTCTCCTGCCCGGAGGACTTCATTTAGCCTACTTCTCCAGATGGCACTCACGATTCCCTGACTATCCAGATTTCCTGTTCCTCCTCCTTCCCCGGCTCGAATCATGGCCAGCCACTGCTGTTTGAGGCACAGAGAGACAGAAAACTGAAGAGATGACAGCATGGGAACAAATTGGAACGCCATTCTGTTTTTGTTGCATGTCACAGGAACAAAAAGAAGCCTTGGAGTTAGAGCAGCAATGGCAGGCACTATAAAGTGACCTTTCCAAAACACACACCAACTTTAACACAATTGGCTCAGTTTGTCCACATGGCCTAACAAATAGAAAATAATTTTTTTAAATAATAAAAAGCACACTGCACAGCATAGTGACATCTGTACCGTAGACTGGGTGCGTCTGATGAGATCTCACAGTGTCATGAAGAACTCTTACACGCTTAAAGGCAGAACCAAAAGGGCAGAAAGCCCAACATGCAAATAAACAGAATTACTAAACAGTGTTTACATTCATTACAGATTTATGTTGGTCTTTCCTATAATAATTTTATTATGGTTGCTGAAACTGAGCAACAGAGACTGAGAGAGAGAGAAAGAAAGAAAGAAAGAGGAGAAATAGGTGTTGGGGTGTAATTTGACCCACGAGGGAGTGGGTCTACAGTGTCACAGGACTCCTTCTATAAAACAACCCCAGCTGGTTTTACAGGCAAGAAACCAGACTTAACTGAGAAGAGCACTTACGTCCACGTACAAAACACACACACACACACACACACACACACACACACACACACACAATGCAAACAGAAAGCCAGTATCCATTTAGCCATGTCTTCAAACATCCTTCTACTTAAGTAGTCTTGAGGTGACCGTGAGGGCACCAACTGACAGTGACGATTAACTGCAGCTCCCGCTCCAGCAAGACAGAATCAGAGAGGCAGACGGTGGCAGCAGCTGCTGCCTTCTGCAGTTTACCCGATTCAGCCTTTTATATCCCAGTGTGCACCTTGCCGCTTGCGCTACTGCACTAAACATCCCGCGTGATGCCTGAACACGTGCAGGCTGGGCCACGTCTCCTATACACGAGATGAACAATATCAGTGATCCCCTTAAAGTGTAGGCCAAGGTAGTGTCTGATTAAGTCAGTCAATCAAACTGTCATCATACTAGTCCCATCTGCTCCAGTGTAAAATCCAGAAAATACCAGCTCACATTAATCAGCTTTTCATATCAGCGCATCACTGACAAACACACGTGGAACTGTAAATCCTACCCACTACGGATTGGGATTAGCTCTAACAGGATATACGGCAACCTGCTAATGCAGACCAAGAAACAAAAAGTCAAATAGCTGTGTGGTACAGACTGTTTTTTTTGGTTACTATTTATTCGCTCTCAGGCAACAGAGGTCCAGAGGGTTTTCCTTCACCCGTTAAGTGCAGTAAAGTGGGAGCATTGTCGAGTCTGTTAATTCAGCAGGGGACGGCTATTTTCAGACAGCAGCTACACCTCAAGCCCACAGTACAGCACAGGGGCGAGAGAGGCAGCCCAGTTCAGACCAAAACACAGGTTCCCTGAAAAGCCTAATTGGCACTCCAGAGAGAGGCGTTCCAGCAACGAAGACACGCGCCTGCTGCCAGACATGACTCAGTGTACTTGTGCACAAACACACACAGGCCTCACCAGAATCAAAATTCCTATGCACATGAACACAAACAAGTACACAACGTATCATCCCACAAACAAGCTGTCAACTTTCTGAATATACTTTCCAGAAAAAAGTCAGAAAAACAGAAGGATAAAAAAAAAGTTGAAAACCTCTGGTCCTCGAGAAGGAACGTGAGTCAGATAATGACAGACCTTCCATTCCCCAAAGAAGCTGTGGCATCTTAAAATATCAGCAGGCTGTGAACACTTCTCTCGTCAATCTACAATGCAGTAAAATAAATGTCCTGTGCCCTTTTTCAGAAGTTAGGGTTAAATATCAAAATATAAAGTAAAAAATGACCAAACTCTCTTTTGTGATCATTGCCTATTTAAGGCCAGGTCTTGGGGGGAGAAAAAAAAAAAAAATAAAAAAAGTTTAAAAAGGCAATTCTGTTAAAAGTTCATTCATTTGCAAAACTTGTATATCCAGGTATGGGTCGTTAGGAAACTGGATCCCATCCCAGCAAAGGATCTGGCCAAGCATCACCATTCAGTGACACAATCCGAATTACATCTATCAGTTACGGTCAGAACGTCTCGGCCAAATCACAAAGGGTCACAATACAATATTACCATACACATAATATAGTTAAAAACACACAAAACTATTATCACATAAGACTGAGATAAACATATGATAAACCATGAGATAAACCATGCTAAGGTTCAGATATTTATTAACTAAATCAAAACCAGCCTTGCAAACCCACAACACAGACTGCTTTTAACCACTTGTCCATTCAGCCAGTCCCCTTTTCTCTACACTAAATGCTCTGAATGCTTTTGTGACCGTCTGTGTGGTTGAGTGATATGGATTACTGTGTAGACCAGTCAGTGGAGTAATGCTGACTACAAGACTCACCCCCGAACACCCCGACCCATTCACCACCGCGCTCAACAATCAGGATCAGCCATTAAGGTCCTGGCGCCTTGCCCAGGAAAGGCAGATTACATGAACAAGTGGGGCAACGCAAATCCCGAAAACATAAAAAGGTCCCTGCCCCCACAACCCTGCCCTCAATCTAATGATCCCTTAAATCCACATTTACAAGCCCGGGTGCCTGTGCATACGTGTACGCCGCAGCAATAGCGCACAATAAAAAAAAAAAAAAAAAAAACACTGAATCACAGAGAGAGGCGCTGAGAGGTTGGCAAGCACATAAAGCAAAAGGAGAAAAGGGAAGAAAAAAAAAAAGAAAAAAAAAAGACATGTTTTTCATGTCTTTATTTATCTAAATTGCTTCCAATCTCTCGTGCAGGAACACCCATTTCTCTCCCACGCTGCTCTAGACGAGACCAGTCCAGATTTCTATAGCTGTTATCTGGCCGCTGGCTACACACACTCGTTAAAAAGCCTTCTTCAGATAAAATAAAAAAAAAAACACCCCCGACCAGATGAGAAATTTCGCCATCCCTCTTCCACAGTCAGGGGCAGAAGAGACCGGTGGTGCACTGGCCATATAGACTTCAGTGTCTTGCGTGGACGGGTGACCGCCATCTCAAAGGTCACAGAAATATGCCACGTTGTTAAAGATTTACAGCTGGCAGGGAAACGCGGGGTGAACAGACACACAGACCTGTAACACCAGCCACAGGGTTCTAGCTGGCAAAAATCTGAAACGGGAAATTGCCCGGTAATTTCTGATTTATTAACGTTTAGAATACATAAATAAAATAAAACAATGTTTAATATATTTACTAGTCGGTATAATCGTAACATTGCCTAAATGACAACATAACAAGCACCCAGTATACTGCATAATTTAATTACTGGACTGGCAGTATTAAAACAAGAAACGCTTCAAAATTATTACTACATTCTGCAGTATTTTATAAATGTGAGCTTTCATTATGCAGAATGCACACAAGAAGGTCAACAGGGCAACACACTAAATTATCAATAAGTGAGGCAAAAGCACTCAACAGATTCCTAGTGGCTCGGTCCATATTTGTAAGTGAGAGGGTAATTTGTCACTCATTAGGCCACCAACACAGACCGAGCGGAAGTGGGCCACTATGGTAGAATGTGAAAATCCCCTCTCCAGACTGACAAGCTCAGGTCCACTTCAAAAAGGTTTAAAAATGTAATACCCATTTTTTTTTTTTTTTTTAAATCGGCAGGGTCATGCTGGAAGTTGAACCTAGCACATGCATGATTTACCAGACCCTTTTCGTTGGTGAGAATGACACAAATACTGGGTTTGCTGCTTCCGTTTTTATTTTGGCAATTGGCATATACTCCAGAATGTCATGAAGAGTGATCCGGTGAATTGCAACGTTCCTCTTCGCCATGAAAATGAACTTAATTCCCAAAAAACATTTCCACTGCATGTCAGACCTACCACAAAAGGATCATTTCAGTGATCCACTCATTAACACAAGTGAGTGTTCACAAGCACAAGACTGGAGATCGTTTGGTCTTGCTGATTGAGTTAGAATAACAGAGTGGATGCTTTAAAATGAGGGTGATGCGCGATGCTCATTGTTCTTCCTCTGTTCATTTGTGGGATCTGGGTGCCACCAGCGCAGAACTTGCTCAGGAATGGCAGCAGGGGTGGCGAAGACTCAGGTGGATGGCATGGTGTCAAGAAGGGCAGCAAAGAAGCCACTTCTCTCCAAGAAAAACAGACTGATATTCTGCAAAAAGTACAGGAATCGGGCTAATGAGGACTGTGGGAAAAGTCATTTTCTCTGATGAAGCCCCTTTTTGATTGTTTGGGGCATCTGGAAAATGATTGTCTGGAGAAGAAATGGTGAGCGCTACAATCAGTCCTGTCTCATTCCAAAAGTAAAGCATCCTGAGACCATTCATGTGTGAGGCTGCTTCTCATCCAAGAGAGTGGGATCACTCACAATTTTGCCTAAGAACACAGCCATGAATAAAGAATGGTACCAAAACATCCTCCGACAGCAACTTCTCACAGCCATCCAAGAACAGTTTGGTGAACAATGCCTATTCCAGCATGATGTAGCATCGTGCCATAAGGGCAAAGTGATAACTAAGTGGCTCTGGGAACAAAACATTTCATTTTGGTTCCATGGCCAGTAAACTCCCTAGACTTTAATAAAATTGAAAACTGGGTCGTCAATCCTCAAGATGCAAGTGGAGAATCAAAAAGCCGCAAAATTCTTACAAACTCCAAGCACTGATTACAAAGGAACCCCACAGAAACAACTGACAAAAGATCTAAAAACACTGAAGCAGCCAACTTTGTGTAAACCAGTAGGTATCATTCTCAGCTTTTGGCCACGACTGTAACTGTGCCAATAAAATGCTTTACCAATAAAGTGAACATGCACACACTAGAAGAGAACCTTATTGTCACAGTTAAATAAGAACACAAATAGAGATCTCCTCCCTAAGACACGTAGGTGTTTCATTCCTACATCCAAGGAAGAATAAAGTCCATTCAATCATGAATGGTGAAATATTAAATTCTTGCAACATGATAAATTGATAAAAAGAGAGACACTACAGAGGCTAAAGATCTGTCAAAGGATCAGTTCCACCTGCTCCTGACTCTAGGGCTACCTGAGCCTCTTCTGATTCCATTAAGATACTAGAATGGGCAGAGAAGCTGTAATCCAAATCTTAATCTCAATCTGTTGTGGACACCAGTCCTTGATGCTAGAGAACAGGAAAAAACATAGTCAAGAAAATAAAAGGATGAGAAAGCCTTAACTTGTCTTGTATGCATTCCTAAAAGTTAATGCGTGTGCATGCGTGCGCGCACACACACACACACACACACACACACAGTCTCTCTATACACAAGCCCGTTTTCCCCCCAGCACTGGAATTTATGGAATGAAACACTGGATCTCTCCCAATCTGCCACGTTCAATCTCAACCACATGGAGCAGATAAAACTGCCTTCTCCCTCCAGCTACATGAAGGACCACTTACAAATGCAAAAAAAAAAAAAAAATCATAAATAATGGAATACTAGCAATTAGAAGCAATGTCTGACACCCCATCACTTGCACGACCAGGGAGCATTGCAGATTTGTCTTTCTGACTAATGAATTCTGCATGAATAAGGCATGAAGCCCACCTGCATTTGGGCATGACAGCTCTTGAGACATAAGGAACCCACTGCAGGTATTGCAACAGCATTTTTGGGGTAATACATTTGTGACATGCATCAGGGTCTTATTGGGATATACAAAAGTGTCATTTTTTTCCCCCTAAATTCTGTTTTTCTCCACTTCTGAATTCCATGTTTTCCATTTTAAAATATTTACTCCCTTAAAAACTGTGTGATTATGGAGTATGTGGGGGGATAACTTGCAATTTGACAAATCACATTTAATAACTGTTTAATAAAGCGCTTGGGCATTTACTCTTTGCTTTTGTAAACCATTTATGTAATTTATGTGCATTTGATGCAAAGAACTATTTTGCAATTTTACAAATTACACACACCTAACCTCAGCATAAAAAAACCATATCAAATAAATAAACATTAGGTAGACCTGGAATACAAAAAAAAAAGTGCCCACTTTCATAATAAACTGGAATTATGATAAAAGTTTTTTTCAAAACCAGCTGATTTTGTTTGCATGACCAAAAGGCTGGTGTGACTGGCTTGCGCTACTTTACTTATTTTCTCCGTTTCTGATATTTCTGATTAGTTTTTGACTAAGTGGTTGTCACATATGTTCTTACAAAAGAGCCAAGACAAAATGTTGCACATGTGCGCGTATGTGTGCAAATGAAGGCGGGCACTGGAAACACATGTAGTGGGCTGCATTGGCCAAAAAAAAATGCCAATTATACACAATTGAGTGTTTTATAGCGGATTCAGTTTTATTTGATGTATTCCTTGATTCGGTCAGTGTTTTAATGTCATGGAAATCAAAGGGGCAAACACAAAAATCAGACATCTAGATCTGAATGAATACTCTTATTCAATATTTCGTTCTTTATATAGCTGAATGCTCTCACAACAAAGTCACACAAAAATAATTGATGGAGATCAAATGTATAAACACATGTAGGCCTGGATTTTGGGTCACATCCAAAAATTGGAAAGTGGAAAAATGGCTACTGGCTGATTCAACTTTTATGTAATGTCCTTAAATCAAGTAAAAAATGAGGCTCAGTAGGGTGTGTGGCCTCCCTACAATGCCTGGACATGCTCCTGATGAGGTGGCGGATGGTCTCTTGAGGGATCTCCTCCCAGACCCGGTGGATGGAGCGAGACATGATGTCTCAGATGTGCTCAATTAAATTCACGTCTGGGGAACGAGCAGGTCAGTCCATAGCATCAATGCCTTAGTCTTGCAGGAACTGCTGCCACATGAGGTCTAGCATTGTCTTGCATTAGGAGGAACCCAGGGCCTGAGGATCTCATCTCAGTACCTAATGACAGTCAGGCCACCTCTGGTGAGTGCATGGAGGGTTGTGCAGCCCCCAAAGAAATGCCACCCCACACCATTACTGTTGATAACACCCTCATAGAGTCTGTTTCTGACCATTTGAGCAGACACATGCACATTGGGGCCTGCTGGAGGTCATTTAGCAGGGCTCTGGCAGTGCTCCTTCTGTTCTTCCTTGCACATAGGCGGAGGTTGTGGCCCTCCTACTGCGTCCTCCACATCTCCTGGTAGAGTCTCCATAGTCTAGGCACTACGCTGCCACAGCTCACATTGATGTGCCATCCTGGATGAGCTGCACTACCTGAGCCACTTGTGTGGGTTGTAGACGCCATCTTATACTACCACTAGAGTGAAAGCACCTCCAGCATTCAAAAGTGAGCAAAACATCAGCCAGAAAAGCACAGGAACTGAGAAGTGGTCTGTGGTCACCACCTGCAGAACCACACCTTTATTGGGGATGTCATGCTAATCGGCTGTAATTTCCACCTTTTGTCTATTCTATTTGCACAACAGCATGTGAAGTTGATTTTGTGTTGCTTCCTAAGTGGACAGTTTGATTTCACAAAAAGAGTTACATTGTGTTGTTTAAGTGTTTATTTTTTAGCAGTGTAGCTTCATCACTCTCACCTGTGAAAAGAGAGCAGCGAACAGGGCAGTGAAGAGGAGAGAAGCAGGTCTGCAACTATAACACTTCACCAGCGTTTCATGATGGAACATACAGGGTTGAGGGTCCCCGGACAGACACACTGACACTAAGTGCATAAACAGCTAACCGCTAAAAAAAAAAAGCTAATGTAACAGAAACAATTCTATAATATACAAGGATTTACACTGCAAGACCAGTCTAGAACTAAAATAAATCCATGAACAAAGAATTTAGAAGGTTTTGTAATGTGCACAGATCATATATTTAATAACATACACTTAGTTGCTTCCTAATGGGTTTATGGACAAAAGCACACCGCACTTCTATACTTATTGGTCCCCTGCAATGTCTACAGAAGTACAAGTTCACCAGTCAGTGCCTCACAAACACAAATACTTCATGTCTCTGCAGTGAAGAAGAGTCCCCTTAAAATGTCATGGCTAAAGTAACTAAATCTTGCATTCAATCAGAAAATGCAAAAATTCCTCTCAAGAATTGTCCTCATTCATTATTGGTTTCAAACTAATAACTCATGGCACTAGTACAGAAAGTGATAACGAAAAACAACATTTATGAAAGTAGATGAAAGAAACTTTCCTAAATGATAAAATTACCAGCTGTTAAACCCCACAGTCGTGCACTGCACTGTTTTGGAAAATGAATCATGAGGTGTTGGAAAACATGAACAGATGAGTCTCAGGGTACATGGGAAATGTAGGCCAGGGAATGTCAGGATGAGCAGAATATTGAGCTGAAATTTGGACTGCGCATGCGTACTCAGACAGCCACCATGGCATGGCCTAAACCGAACCAGTCCAAAATGGGTTTCCTCTACAAATAGTGTAGCGACAAGCGGCCTATAGAAGTTGAGGGGGCATTCGCAGAAATTACCATCAACACCATTCACAAATCATGTTTGGCATGTCCACGTTTTTACCCCAGAAAGAAAATATGAAATGAACCCACCAAAATACATTGGTGCTCATTTTTACATCCAATTGCAGAGCCACTGCAATGCTTTGCATGTTTGGAAGCCATGACTTCGGTATAGATAATGTTTTAGGGGAGGGGTGGGAAATTCTCACCCCCGAAAGCATGGAAAACGGGAGGTAACCTTTCCTGTTATGATGACACACCTATCGCCGTTTCTAGCCACTGCCACTCAAAATGAAAATTTCATGATAAGTTTATCTTAAAATGTCCCCTATTTATAAAACGGATATGAACATGACACACTAGGCTGTGTAGTCACCACCCTGCATTAAATGGGACGAACACACAACAGTGTCAGCAGCAGTGATCTACGAGCATGCGAGTGAGGGTCAACCTATTTATATAAAAAAAAAAAAAAAAAAAAAAACAATAAACACAAAGCTCCAGTGAGCTCCTTTCCACATTTCCCGAGGATCATCCACAGCCTGAGGGAGCAGGTGGCCTCCCAACCAGCCCTAACATGTCATCTTTTCAAAAATTAAACTACTGAAGTCCACTGAAGAAGACATGAATAGAGAAAGACAAGAAAATGCAACAAGAGAATGAGGGATATGGGTGGGAGGAGAGGAAAAAGTGAAAACACTGTGGCTTCATCAGACAAATACCCTTCTGTCTGCTGTACACGGCGCCTGGCACGTAGTGGCAATGTGGCCATGTGATGGCACACTCATTCCAGAAAGGCAAATTCCTCCGGGAAAGAGGGAATATAAAACCAACAAATTTCAACTCGAGCTAATAAACAGCAGCACCGCTGACCAAGACAGAATATGTACAGAGCATGAAACATCTACACGCTTTCCCACAAGCCCCTGCTCAGGAGAACCTCTGCGTACTGTTAGCCTCTTCATGTTCATATGCAAAGCACCCCCTCCAACCACAACAGAAAGCTGCGGCACCTGCGCCTGTGGGCCCGAAACAAAGCAGCGGGCCTGCTCGCCGCTCTTCCTATCGAGAGTGGGCGCCGTGTGGAGAACAACGAGTCCTCCTTGTCTTCTGACTGCCCAGTCCTACCCAAAGTAGCGCCGAGACGACACAATGAAACCTTCATCGCTTTTGTGATGTTTCTGGGTCCAGTCCAAGTCACTAACTGAACAGGGAACATTGCTGATGCCGGTCCTAATTACAACGTAATTGGAACTGTGAACAGTGAAGAGACTATGTCTGATACCTTGACATTTGTGATGCACCACCCAATGGCAATCAATCAACAGCGTACAGCAGAACGGTTTCAGACAAAAGGCATGGGTTAACACAGCCTTCATGTAATCACACCCTTTAACCTCGACAGTGCAGGTTCCAAGGATCCAAAGGGCACGAAGTCTGTTGGGCAATGAAATCCTGGTCTTGGCCCAGGCAGCTAGTGCACTACATGAGGTTTCTTGCAACTTTTGTTCTCTCAAGCTTGTAGGGACTTAAAATAAATAATTAAAAAAAAGTTTCCCTAAACCGGATTAGATAAAATGCAATCTGTGAGGTCTTATTCACACCAGTCGCACACAGACACGTATCTTGTGATGGCCAAGAAAAACAAGATCCACCCTTGAGAACAAAAACGTAATAGATTTTTAAAAATGATTATATTGCTTATACGTTGCGAATTTAAATTTACCTGGAAGAGGATATTGAGAAGTCGCCCCCGTCCAACAGTCGGATTTTGCAGAAGAGCATCCCGTTGACGAACGGCACCGCCGTCAGCTCCTCCAGAGTGAAATGGGTCTGAAACTTGAACTTCTTTTTCTTCGCCAGAAACGCCATTTGCGCGCGGAGCGGCGGGCGCCGACGGGACGAGTCTCGACGTTTTTACAGCAGGCGAGTTAATCTGGAGCCTGGAAATCTTTCTTCGGTGGCCTGTCTTGGTTCAGCATCTCTTTCGCTTCGCCAGCACCTGCAGAGAGAAACGCACGTCGTGGAGGCGTCGAGTAAAGCGCGTCGCGGTGCAAGGTAGCGGCGGCGCGTAAAAAAAAAAAAAATCGGTTTTACCTCAGAAAATGCAAACGAGCTCGTCCCTGCCCCTGAGCAGAAAACACACACACACACACACACACTTTTAAACATGCGCATTAATTCCGCGCATTAATTTGGCATGTCGGCGCAAAATGTCCTACAATCGTGTAATTATCACAGCGACTTCGGGAAAACTTCGGCTTCGAGTTAACATTCGTTATATGTTCGGCTTAAGTGGTATTTAGCGTCACAGAACAGCGTGGTAAAAAAAAAAAAAAAAAAAAGAGATTTCTGTTCTCGCTTACCGTCCCGCCAAAAGCCGACGACACCGGGATTTGGGCGAACGACGGGAGTGCGGTGCGCTCCGGGAGTAGCGCCGGGCTGATTTAAAGCCACCTCCGGCGTGGAGTCCGACCCTCCGCTCACAGGCGCCGCCTTCGCTGCGGGGACGCCCGGGGTTCCTTGAATCCCGACCGTCTTCTGCGGCCACGCTCTGAAACCGTGGCTTCTATGTTGCCAGGTTCGCGTGTATTCAACGATGTTTCGCGGTGTTGGAGTGGCGCGATTCTGTGTGCCGGTTTCCACGAACTGATAGATATTTTGTGACTTCTTAGCTTCTCTGTGGTTGTCGTATGTTTTAATGGACAAAAATCTGACACTCCAAGAATTTCAGGAAATCTGTTCTCTGTCTACCACTGTCAAAATCTCACCTCAGCCGCACATTATACAAAGAGACATGTTTTTTGGTGGCTCTTTCTTCATCTGGCAACCCCGACTTTAACACGAACCAGCTGGGCCTGCTGTCAGGGCGAAAGGAAAGTCTTTTGCTCAACATTTAAGCAACATTTAAATTGCAGAATATGAATATATTTGAATTGAGAGGAACACGCCCCTTCGTTTTCGGAAACGTTATCAGGCTGGCAGCTAGATTTGTGCCGTACATTATAGACCAAGTTTTCCAAAGGACCTATTCATAGCCATTGAAACATGTGTTGTCTCAAATGATCCAGTAGCATTTTCGTGGACAAATAAAACCAAATGGCAACTTAGCAAAAGTAACACTGAGCACGCTTGGTGCTGGGCCCAGTTCGATATAGTCCTAGGCCGCCATCTGGTGGAAAAGCTGTAGAACCGCGGTAAAGCGTGATCAGCAGATTTCAGATAAAGGCAATAATTTGGTCCAACCAATATAACACGACAGGCGCCCGGGGAGCAGTGTGTGGCGACGTTGCTTTGCTCAGTGGCACCTTGGCGGCGCGGGATTTGAACCGGCAACCTTCTGTTTACAGATCCGCTTCCTTACCCGCTAGGCCACCACTGCCCCAACTGGTCGGAATTTTTGTCCACACCTCAGACTAGCGTCCGTTTTATGATAGAAATTAAATGTGCTGTGCTGTGTATCACAATGACAATCACTTCACTTTCATGTGGTATTTTTGCTATCTGGCAAAGCGGCAGTGGAGAGCCAACAAGCAAAAATGCTGGTGGTCCTCTCACGTTGTAAGTCGCTCTGGATAAGGGCGTCTGCCAAATGCCTTAAATGTAAATGTAAATCAAGTTGATCTATTTATTTATTTGGACAGAGATCTTGACAATTGAATACAGTTTTTGAGCAGACAGCTACTCAAGATCAGAAGAATTTATAAGGATATTTCTGTAATTTTGTGAGGTTTGTGGATGGGTGTTGGTTTCCGTGGACAGGATTTGGACCCATGGAGCTGAGCTGAATTGCCACAATGTTCCATTAGAGACTGCACTGGCATTTTCACAACCATATTCCACTCACCTACACTGTATTGCTCAAAGTACTTGAATTCCTGTGTTTCCATCACGTCCATGGCCACAGGTGCATTGTGTGAGGGTTTTCTGTGGAAAGGTCAAGGTTTGTATTTTTTGAATGATTGTTATTAGTATATTATCATATTGCCTAAAATTATTGTACATATGAAAGTGAAGTGATTGTCACTTGTGATACACAGCAGCACAGCATATGGTGCACACAGTGAAATTTGTCCTCTGCGTTTAACCCATCACCCTTGGTGAGCAGTGGGCAGCCATGACAGGCGCCCGGGGAGCAGTGTGTGGGGATGGTGCTTTGCTCAGTGACACCTTGGCAGATCAAGATTCGAACCAGCAACCTTCTGATTATGGGGCCGCTTCCTGAACCACTAGGCCACCACTGCCCCCTGCGTTGTATGTTTTTGTGTCTTAAAAATTTGCAATTGTCAATCAATATTAAATATTGAATTTGAAATACTCTCATGCCACATCAAATATAATAATTATTGTTGTTTTTGCTTTTTTCAAGGTGGGGTATGTATTAAAAATCCTTATTGAATTCTAATTCATATTCTAATTCTAACTAATCATATCACAGGTAATAATAATAATTATTAATATTTCTTAAATTAATAATTAATTCATTCATCTGAATGAGGGCATTAACACATACTTGACACTCACGATATGCTGCTGATGTTTCATTGTTGACTGTGCAATATGCACAGTGAATGCGGTATCTAGTCATATATCTATAATGCAGACTGCTTTGACAAACATTGGTGAAAGAATCGGTCACTCTCAGCAATCTCCAGTGTGGTACTGTCATAGAATGCCACCTCCAAGCATTATTTCACCCAGTGCAATGTAAAGTACTGAGAGGTGTAAAGCATGCCACTTCTGAACTGTAGTATTGGAACCATACAAAATATTTCGTTTTTTTTAGTGATCTTCAGTGTGTTAGAAGCCTAGTGGGTAACACACTCGCCTATGAACCAGAAGACCCAGGTTCAAATCCCGCTTACTACCATTGTGTCCCTGAGCAAGACACTTAACCCTAAAATTTCTCCGGGGGGACTGTCCCTTATCTACTGATTGTAAGTCGCTCTGGATAAGGGCGTGTGATAAATGCTGTAAATGTAAAGCATATGTATTTCCAATCCCCTTTTTGGCAGAGTTCGAGCTGTGTGTTCGAATCCAGGCTCCAGCTTTGTGTGTGTGTGGAATTTGGCGTGTGTTTCCGCGGACTGAGGTAGAATAGTGCCCCGCCCTTGTGAGTTCCCGTGGGTCCCTGCCGCGAAGCTGCATAAGAATAAGGAATCAGGGAAAGTGAGTATACAGTACTTTCCACTAGGGGGTGCTGCAGTATCTCTCTAATTGCCTTTTTGTCTAATGGCGACGGAACATACAACAAACGAATCCTTCAAACCTGCAGCTTTAAACTTTATTAGCATTATAAGTGTATTTTTAAATATTAGGCATAAAATAACGTTTCCTCTGCTAAACAGTTATCGATGTATTCAATTACTATATAATCTGTGTATATATTGTACTGTAATTAGTATAGCTATATAGCATAATTGTATAATTACTATGTACTGTACTTTATAAATTCTGATGGACCCAGTGCTCTTGTATGATGCGTGGCGGCGCTGTGAAACGTGCTCCGGCTCCTCATTGGCTACTGTGTCTGCCAGTCAAGCCAAAGCCCCGCCCCTCGTCCATTCAACTTTCCCGTTCAGCTTATCGTTTCCTCCGGAGTAGCCCGTCGCTACCGGCTTTTTTTCCCCCGTTGCATCAGCTGTGAGGTCGGCTGTGATTCCCCCCAATCAAACGGGCGTGTACGCGGCGGTTTATTGGTCAGCGGAACAGGTTGGGTAACAGTAGCATTCCACGTTACGTTCCGCGGTTCCGAGAGGAAAGGGCGCCGTGTTGCCGACACGGACAACGGACGCAGCAGCATCCACCTCATCACGGCCGCCGGGCGGGAGGAGCCGCACGACTCGCTGCTCGCGTGTTTCTGCCCAAAACGAATACTCAAAATAATCAATTTTCGTTTGGTTTCCTTCGTGTTTGTAGCGACTGGCATCTCTCTCTAACGCGCCGGACGTCACGTCCACAGCGCCGGGCTAGCCGGCTAACGCCACAGCTCGGGCATTCGGCGAATACACATGATGCATCAGCAAGGGTCGCTTGTTTCCCCGCTCCTCAGCGGGGTCTTCTGCCAGTGCCGTCCGGACGATGCGCACCAGGGCGCGGACCCCGGCGGGGGTCCGGGGACCCCTGAGACGGAGGCTCCCTTGATCCCGTGCCCGGAGGCGGATTCGGCGGACGGCTTGTGCGACAACGCGCACCAGTGCCCGGTGTGTGGGGGACCGGAGCAAGAGCACCGACTCAAGGTCCTGTTCCAGATCCTGGACGTGAACCGGGACGGGGGCATCTGCGTGAACGACCTCACCATCGGGCTGAAGAAGCTCGGGGTCCACCGCACGCAACACGAGCTCATGGTGAGTCGGTAGAATCCCGCCGGAGCCCATTAAACCCCACGACGCAGTGCTGAGGGATGCACCTCGGGGTACTGTGCCCCATTATACCCCCCCGGAAGCCGCTGCACGTGCTCGGCCGTTCGTGGGGGAGGGGTGTCGGGTGGAAAATTTGGTCCACCTCCACATTTCATCTGGATTTGTATAACAGAACAAGAACAAAAGAGTGGATTTTAATATCTGAAACATAAAGCCAGGCGGTTGTGATGCACGCGTTCATAAGCCAGGCGCGGAGGTGGCACAGTAAGTTTATTTTATGGCAAGGAGCAGAGGTGTGGACATTCCGGAGATTAGAACCTGAGCATTTACGCTTTGAAGTGCCATGGGCTACCAAGCAAACCAAATCTAGAAAAGCTGCAAGGTGTATAAACGTCTCACGGCACGAGTCCATACGCTGGGCACCAAGCCAGCCAGCGCTTTCGTAGGTTGTAGGTAATCAGATTCACCCCGGCCACTCATCTTTTGTGATGCGGGAGCCATTAAGCGATTCTGGTCTCGTACGGACTTTTCTTTTTCTTCTGGCCTCTTCAAATGCTGGGAAATTCACTCCGGCACACTAATAGTTTGGAATGCGGCATACTTATGTCAGAGTGGTGGTATGCTGGTCACGGGATCTGGCAGCAGCTCATGTTTTCTGTGCCGGAGAGAGAGAGAGCGTCTGCTTGGCACACGAGCAAGCAGATTATATGTCGGGAAGTCCTGAAGAGACCTCTGCCGAGGTAGCAAGGCTTAATATTTCAGGATGAAATGTAATGTTTTCTAACGCTGGGACGTTTCGTCATTTACGGTTTCTGCCAGGGTTCTTCAAAGTGTGTTAATTAATGCTCAAATGAAGCCCGGTGGTCTTGGCTGAATGCCGATCTAGTGAGCTTTGCCTTTAAAAGCAGCCTTTGTTCCAGGATTTGCCATAGTCCCTTGAACAATATAGAAAGCTCCAGTATAATAGTTGTGCTGAAGTTAGTTTGGTCAACGTAGGACCATAGGGTTTGCATCTCTGCTGAGTTTTTGGACTTTCGGCTTTGAGAATGTTGTAAAAGATTGTAGATGGTGAGCAGAATAGCATTATTGGGTTTTTTTGGTGGTTGCAGCTACATAAGCATATCATTTGCAAGCCAAATTGTGTGCAAAATGATCATATCTTAATTGTTTCAGACTTTTAAATGATCTAATTAATTCTAGACCTGGTCGTTAATGATTAGTAGTCTGGCTCTAGGGGGCTTGCTGTGTCTGAAATCCTTAGAACACATTGTAGCACGAACAACATGGGATTTTGTTGTGTGTGTAATTTTTTTTAACCCCTGTAATTCTATCAACCCAACAAATGTACAAAATAAAATGGGGGTATTTTTGCCATTTAGAACATGGACTATTTGAAAAGTTCTCTCTACAAGGCCGTCTGGTCTAGTTTGCATAGATGACTGAGTTAACAAACACAATGCAAAGCTGGTGCACATCTCACCCTATCGCAGGCGTGTCCACTCTTTTTGCTTTTACATAGGTCTATGTGGTCCCCTAATGGTGTATCTGAAGTCTCTTGCCAGAATTACAGCCACTTTTATCCAGTCTCACAATGAGATTTCGGTGTCAGTAGCTCTAAATCCAAATGAGGAGTGGCCTATAGAAGTGAGCAGGCGTTCACCAAAATTAAGTCATCAACGCCTTTCACCAGCCACAATGTTTGGCGCAGGCAGGACTTTGCGTAACATTTTATCTTCTGGTGAAACAGAATGACCAAAGCACCCTTTATACATATTATTTCTAGCCATTGCATGACCATAGACAGGCTAGGAGAACTTCTGTTAGTGTGAAATAATCTCGCAAGGTGAAAATTTCATGTCAGGGGACCTTTTAATGTACAGCCTATGTAAAGATTGGGTCGGTGAACCAATGGGCATTGTAGCGTTGTGGATTTGTCATTAGCTACTTCAAAGCTGTGCACCTTATTCCACACAACATAACCCTTCCCCCACACAACATAACCCGAGATCCCTTTTCTCCTGAGCGTTTTTAATGAATTTGCGCTGCAGATGTGAACTCGGCATGATAGCACAGTGATCATTTGGCTTCACTGTGTCCTAGTTTATTACTGTTATTAGGAGTGTAAAATCAGTCTTGTATAAGAGTTTCCATGCCTGAACATAGTTATCTAAGCTCGAGGGTTATGTTCTGAACATCTTGTTCATGCCTGCATTAAGTTGTTTTCTTCTCCGTTCAGTCCCTTGCGCGTTCCATGCTGTGAAAATAAGCACTTGCCTTGTTCTACCCGAGCTGGTCTGTTGAAGGCCATTAGGTTGTCAGGGTTGTTGATGGAGTGCAGTTTTAATGACTCTCTGGAACAGGTCTGCTTCATTCCTTTTCTCTCGACCAAAGTGGAAAATTCACATTCTTATACAACACACAAATAAAACAACACTTCATGTGTTTGTGAGGGTGAATATGCTTTTAGAATGTTGCAGTTATATATTCTTTTTTTTTTTTTTTTTTTTTTTAGTAAAGAGTTTATTGTACACGAGACACAAGAACTGCTTTGGAGCTGAATGTGGTGGAGGATTACCGAAAGTTCACAGAAAGGCAACATTAAAATTACATCTCAATGAATAGACAATCATGTAATTCAATAACGACACAGCCGTTCAAACTCTTCTGTTCTTTTGGCTGGAGTTGAAAATGCACATGTGTTGTGTTGTAACTGGATTGTCTGTCAAAGAGGATTCTGGGTGTACAGGAACAAAGCCGACGCCCTGCTGAGCATAGGCCGCCTGTTAATCTGCTTTATTCTTCAGTCTTTGCTTTTCTTTTCTAGTTGGTTATAATTATATTCACTAGACAGGCTGAATTATTTTTTTGTTTTGTTTACTTTCTTTTATTGGCATTGATGATTCTGCACGCCTCAAATGAAAGGTTGAATTTATGAATCTGGAAGCAGTTTGCAGTCGTCTTTTGACCACAATCACCACAGTTGATTAGTAATCGCTTTTTGATTCCGCAAGTAGAATTATGCTCAGAATGTTGTGGTGTTGAGTTATTCTTCTGAGCAGCAGGGGGCTCTGAATTCCACCGTGAGGAGTATTTCATGAGTTAATGATCTCTGGCGTTTATTTCACAGGGAGGGGGGAAATATCTGTGGATATTGAAAAGTGCTTGTACCTGATGTAAAGCTTTGAGCCGGATGCAGCGGTGTCAGTGCGATTTTGCTGATAAGCCGGGCAGAAGTGCTGAATGCTGCAGTGCTCTGGCACTGCAGTGAGGTTAGAGAGTTCAGTGTGAATTCGGTACGCGCCGCCATGAATGATGCAGACGCTTCTGAGCTGGTTGCAGGACAAAAGAGGCAGACTGTAAGCCTGCCAGGTTAGATAATACCACGAATTTGCTCTTTGAGGGCAGAAAGACCAATAGAGCAATCAATTCTAAAATCAATACTAGGGGTGAACAGTTTTAGTTGGTGTTAGTGCCTTGATTAAAATAATAAGGCATGAGAAGAAATAGCCATGCCGGAGAAATTCCATTACTTACGCAGTTCTGCACAAATGAGTTGTGTGGCTCCTTCTCTTAGTGAACTAAAAAGATGGAGCAGCCAAGGCAGAAGGCGCCACAGTGGATACGGTTGCTATGGAGATGCTGACCGGTTTGATGGAAGGACTGGGCTAAGAAAAAAAGGGGGGGGGGCTTCCTTTGCCGAATTAAAGGAAGAAGAATGAAAAGGCTTCCTAACCATTACTCCCTTCCTGTCCCTGCACCGATGAATTGTGAGGGATTTTATTCAGCCTGTAGAAGCTTTGCTCTGATTGGCTGCCTGGGTAGGATCTCTCATGCCAGACGGGTCAGTGTGGGCTAGTGTGATTGGCTGAGGCGCAGCTGCAGTGGAGGGTGCGGGGTTCCGGAGAGTGTATGGTTTTTACTGCATCGCACTCTCTGCCCTAGCACTGACTGGGACAAAATCCTGGAGACAGCTCTGAGACGTAGACGTCCAGGGGCATCCAGCAGCGCTTATATTTTGATTTAAATATAAGGAAATAGAAAGCTCTTACTCAAACACATTTTTTTTTAGTATTTAGACATTTAGAGTTTTCTCTGCATGGAGCCGTCTTCGTTCTGACTGGCTACAATGTAAGACCCTTTTGAGGTACGCATGGTTTCACCGTCTTCCAGAGTCCTCAGCTGAGCATTGATTTTTGGGGAGGTGAATGCAGTGGTGCATTTAGGAGGCGGGGCACTCCGAGGAGAATCTGTGACGCAGGGGAAGCCCGAGGATCCTTTTCTGCAGTCTGGACCTGTCCTCATCTGCCGCTCTACTCGCTGTGTGTGGGCTACAGCCTCAGGGCTTCCTCATCACTGGACTTGCATATGCAAAAACCAATGAATGCATGAAATGTATTTTTTTTTTTCTACACAGTAATTCAAGATTTAAGAAAAGCTAAATGTGAGGATGCTGAAGGACTTGTGGTTGTCTGTGTTGCGCTGGTTTTCGGAATCACCTGTGGAATGTGTTTCCACAATGTCTGGTCAGACTGAACGGGAGACCCAGCCCATCAAGTGTGGCTGTGAGAAGAATGACCATCCAGCACAGGGCGAACATACTGGCCATGAAGCCAGTCATGGGGACTTGAGCAGTGCAACAGCTGAGAAGAAGAAAACCACTGTGCTCATCATGGTGGCGCCACCTAAGGAGTTTACACAGGTATTGCATGCACAGTAGAGACTGGCAAATTTCAGCCATGACATTTCATTCTTGAAATCCTATCTACCAGATGAACAATGGATGTAAAAAAGGGAGGCTATCAACTTTCAGTGCATGACAAAAATATCAATAATTCCCTTGAATTAATCCCAATTTACTTGTTAGAAAATGAGTGGATTAGATTATGAATTGGTTGTTTTTTTTATTGTTCTTGTAAAAATAGCACAACTTCTTGAGACTGAATGAAGGTCGTTTAAATAATTCCAAGACAAAATTTAAACCACTCCAATGAGGAGTATTGTGTTTTCATTTAATAGGCATAGGAAGATTATATGCAAGATTAACTGCAAGTTGCAGTACTTGCCCTTTCTCTAAATGATTTCTGGCCACTTATAAATAAGTACCCCTAGATTGTGTTGGTGCCAAATTCAATTTTGGGGTTGGTGTTATGCTTGTGCAGTTTTTCTCTCATCTCAGCATCGCTTTCTCCAAAGGGTTTTCTGCCCCAGGTCACCAAATGCTTCCCTTGTATAGAATGATGTGTACTTGCCGAGTCTTGATTGCAGTAATGTCTATATACAGTGGTGTGAAAGTGTTTGCCACCTCTCAAATTTCTTACTTTTTTCCATGTTAGTCACATTTACAATGTTTCAAATAATCAACAAATGCTAAATATTAGTCAAAGACAACACAATAAGGGACAGTGGTGGCCTAGCAGTTAAGGAAGTGGCCCCGTAATCAGAAGGTTGACTGAGCAAAGCACCGCCCCCACACACTGCTTCCTGGGCGCCTGTCATGGCTGCCCACTGCTCTCCAAGGGTGATGGGTTAAAAGCAGAGAAGCAATTTCCTTCTGGATTATTTTCTATACTTTATTAATCACCAAATGTGTTTAAGTGAATGGTTTTAATATTAAGTGAGGGGAACATCCAAACCTACAGGGGCCTGTGTGACAATGTGACTACACCACAGGCCTGATTACTGCCTGATTCTGTTCTCAAACAAGACATAAATAAGACCTGCCTGACAAAGTGAAGTATACTAAAGATTCTCAAACGCTACACAGCATGTCAAGATACAAAGAAATTTGGAACAAATGAGAAAGTAACTGGGATCCAGCAGTCTGCAAAAAGGTTATAAATCCATTTCTAATGCTCTGGGACTTTATCCACAAATGGTGAAAATGGTGAACCCAGGAGTGGCCAAAATTTCCCCAAGAGCACAGCGACGACTCATCCAAGAGGTCACAAGACCCCACAACATCATCCAAAGAATGCCTGTGTTAAACTCAGAAGAGAGACTAAGAAAGAGACTGGGCAAAAATGGCCTGCGTAGCAGAGTGCCAAGATGAAAACCACTGCTGAGCTGAAAAAACATTTAAGGCTCCATTTTGTCAGGGAACATCTTGATTATCCCCAAGGGAAAATACTCTGACCCATTACATCTGGTGTCCTATTACATCTGGCATAAAAGTAACAGAAAAAGAATGTGATACCAACAGTAAAATATGGTGGTGGCAGTGTGATTTCTGGGGCTGGATCTGGAAGGTGTGCTGTGATAAATGGAAGAATCATTCTGCTGTCTACCAAAAAATCCTGAAGGAGAATGTCCGCCCATCTGTTTGTGACATCAAGCTGAAACGAAAGTGGGTTCTGCAGCTGGAAAATGATCCGAAAAACCCCAGCAAATCTACCTCTGATGGGACGAAGTAAGAAGTGGCCTAGTCAAAGTCCTGTCCTGAATCCTATTGATATGATATGACCTTAAAAAAGGCGGTTCATGCTCGAAAACCCTCCATTAAGACTGAACTACAACAATTCTGAAAAGATAAGTGGGCCAGAATTCCTTCAGAGTGCTGTAAAAGACTCATTGCAAGTTATTGCAAATGCTTGATTGCAGTTTTTGCTGATAAATGTGGCCCAACCAGTTATTAGGTTTATAGGGCAATCACAAGGACATGTAGGTTTAGAATTGTTTATTTCTCCTTCAGAATACTTTCTTAAATACATTTTGTTGCTTTGTGTTGTCTTTGACTAATATTAATTATTTTTTGATGTGAAATATTTAAATATGACTAACGTGGAAAAAAGAAATCAGAGGGGGGGGGCGAACACTTTTTCACTCCACTGTATGTTTTGTGTTTCCTTCTGAGTTTAGGAGATGACTACTGAGGGTAAAAAAGTTATTCCTTTATTATTCCATTTATGCAGATGATGAAGATGTGTGGTTTGCTGGAAGGAATATTATAAACATGTAGCCCAGCCAATTAATCAAACAGCCAGGTACTGGACTTGTAGTACATAACTTGCAGCACTTGATTTTAACAGTAAAAATCTGTGATTCAAAGATCCAGTGCTACGTTCAGACACTTATAAGACGTGCTGCACTCATCCGTACTTCATAAACACGTTTGTTTTATGGACATGTCATTACATAAGACCACTAAAGACTGATAGTGTGTAGTGAGCCATGTCCTGTAGGCGACGGGAACATGTTTTCATCCACCTTTTATCTCGCCCAGCACAATAACAAGCTTCCCCAGGTAGTACACTGAGTAACCGAGATTGTTCCGGCTGTTTTGGTCCTGAGGTTAATGTACATCCCGTGCAGCCTGCTGCTCTCATACACTCTTGCTATATTAACTTGTGTTAACTGTGCACTTTTTAAATACGTGTACTGGCTTTTTATTACCTGAAATACCTCTATCATTGGGATAGGAAGGTTTCATTATAGGATTTGATCTGTTCTATGGGGATGCTTGCACATTTTGTAACACTAACACGCTCAGGCACACTCATACACGAAAGTCTCCTGAGCCGAACAGTGTGCCCAAACCAAAGTAATGGAGTTGCCCTCTCTCACATGGCTGTATATTGCTCCTGATTTTATTAAATTAGTCCTATAAAAGGTCCTGTGCTATTTCGGACCAAGAGGGATTTTGAAGTGCACATTTGGTCTTCAGTCTTTTGTTTATTTTCTGCTTGAGTCTAACATCAGCACATCTACACTCAGAAGCGGTTCATTGCCTTTGATCAGATGCCAGACGTGAATCGTCCTGTACCCGCTGCAGTTCAAAACATCAGCAGTTTAAGGGTGAACAATTAAGTGGCATCTTATGGAACAAGGTATATAGAGCCATAATGTGGCTTCACACCATGGCCAGTACAGTTGGTCAAGTGTTGCCTTTTTATGATTTTGATTATTCATCTACATTAGTATATTCCCTTGATGGAAGTGTGCGTGTGTACATTATTTATATTTATTATATATATGTATGTATGTGTGTGTGTGTGTGTGTGTGTGTGTGTGTGTATTCTGGATCTGCTACTGACATCTTGGAACCAGTTTACCATACATCATACTTTCACAGTCTAGTGAAGTCCATGCCTGTGGCCGAGGGCTGACTTAATGTGACTCAGTATTTGGCAGGTTGTCATCATTTTATGGCTGATCAGTGTGTAAACATCAACAGCAGAAGCTGTATTCTTTGCGATTGTACTTAGAAAATTTGGATTCTATTTAACCGGCTAATGAGAGTTTTGCCAGTCAGCGTTTCGTTGGTTCCTTTGTTGACGGAAGCCAGAAATAGATACTATCTTAAAAACACAAACTCCCGCATTTTATTTTAGACCCCTAAATCATTATTCATCCCTGAAGTAGAAGTTAGTTAGTCCGTCACTCTGCCAGAAGGATTCGTTTCCGCGGGAAATGTTCGGTATCGCGTGGCCTTCTCCCGCCACTGGGAAGGTATAGCTGTGTGCTTCCAGTGACGCGAGAGCGCGCTGTCGCCTGGTCCAATCAGAGCGCCCTCTGCCGCCACGTGCCGCAGACTGGGCGGAGTCTTGTTTTCTCTAGTCCATGTGTCGCCGGACCGCCGGTATTATAAGAATGTGAACGCTTGCGTGGTGCAGCATTAAAAAAAAACAAAAAAACTATTTATTTATTTTATTTATTTGTGTTCTTTTTCTTTCTTTTAAAATGCTCTGCCTGTGTCTTTACGTGCCTGTTCCAAGCTCAAGTCAGATTGAATTTGAGTATTTCGAGTCGAACGGGCTACCATCCGAACTGAAGTCGCTGTTTAAACTGAGTTTATTTCTTCCGTCCGAGGAGTTTTCAGCCTATAGAAAGTGGAGGAAGGTACGATCTCTTCCGTTATTAGTAAACTGTAGCAGCAGTATTTGTTGATTTTAATATAGTATGGTGTCTCGACCTTTGCAGGTGTATTTAAGTGTACAGATTAATTTGACTTCTATTTGACATGTGACGTCAAGACGCAGTGGAAAGTTATTTCAAGTTGTCGTGAAATGCGATATCCGTTCGTGTCGCTCCTTTAATTTGTGACATTTAGTTTAATCCGGATTAACACAGAGCTCACTTCCTGACTGATACGTCCATTCATTCAGTAGTCCTGTTCATCACACTGCAGTCACTATTTCAGTGATTTAAAAAAAATACTGTCATATGTTGTTGCTGGCCTTTGTTTTGTTCTGGTGTAATATCACGTTGAATTATGTGTCATCTGACTGGACTTTCCCCCAGTTATCTTCTCAGTTGCACAATTAGCCCATTGGCTTTGGGGACCCCCTTTTAGAAATAAGAACCTCATCCCATACTAGTACTGATATATTAAGCGTATGTTGTTTTTATTCCACTTTAAGGACCTTGTTTGATACTGTAACATCATCGGGGTGTTCCCATTATCATACACATTCCGGTGTTCCCATTATCAACACAGGTGAATCAGCCATTGATCCCTGAGCCCGGAGATCTTTAAGAATGCTGAGTTAAAAGAAAACTGTTGTAAACAAAAACAAGCGAGGGCCTGTCTTTTGCTCATGTCATGGGGATTTAATAATGTACGGACTGTGATATGATTCTGGGCAATTCATATATTTTAACATGAATGGTTATATTTTTAATATTTCAATATTGAACAGCCAACCACATGCATCCACATGACCTATTTTTCAGTAGCCAACAGTCCATGTGGCATCCAGCCCAGGTGGGATTTTACATAGTTTGGTGGGGGTATTAAGACGCCTATGTTTAACTGCTGGCCAGTTCTGTTAAGACCTGGCAAGGGTATCAGTCTGCAAGGTCTGCCACCTTCTCAGGGCTCTCCTTTCAGACAATCAGTGGAGTTAGCAAATTCTGAAGCACTAAACGCCAAAGAAGGAACTGTCATTCTCTTTCACATTTCCCTTGTATCGATGGGCTTATGCTGTGCAGTAAATGCAAACACAGTCCATTTGTTTTCAGGGCTGTCGGTCCGTTTGCACACTTGCCTAAAGTGAAAGTCTGACATCGGACGTGACTTGAGTTGCAGGTTGATTTGCAGGCAGAATCTGGGTTCGTTTTTTTGGGGCTCTGTAGTTAATGTGTTGTTGACGTTGATCCAACGTCCTATTGCTCATCATTTTGTCAGCTAGGTCTACACTGATTCACATTAACATTCTAGACAAACAACTTGCATGTTCAAAAAGACTGCTGGTGGTTGCACTCTCTGCACCAGAGAGCCTGTCTGTCACCAAGGGTTCAAGTAAACGGTCCTGTGACGCACTCAGGAAACTATATACTTCAGGGTTGTATTCTTGGTTGCACGATTGGCCCCCAGCGGCCATCGCTTCAGTCATTGTCCACCGTTTTACTGCTATAGTGGAAACAGCGCTGTTTTATCAATGTGACCGCGTTCTTCAAAGTTAAAATATACGTCACTGCAGGAGAGAGAACAACACCCAACGATAAACACATTTGAAGCCAAGTAGGTAAAGGTTTAATAGGGGTAGGGGTAGAAAGCAAGGAGTTTAATGATTGATTGTGGAAGGCTCTCTCAGCATATCTTGTCCCACTTTGCTCAATGCCTTTTACTGCCTGAGTGATCTTTGGGTGGGTTTAGTGAACCTGAGATGATGTTCACAAGCGTAATGGAGCCGGAGATATTAGTCACACCCAGGAAGGGCCAGGAGAATAAACAAAACCCATGTGCCTTTTTCCGTTTGAGTAAATACAAATCTGTATATGTGTAAATGCTAGGTTTAGTTTTTGAATGACCTTGGCATTTGTTGTGTTCTGCACCAAATTTGACTAGTTTATGAATGTGATTTGTTATGTGCATTCTTCTCAGAAAATCGTGAAGGCTGGTGACAAGGATCTAGATGGGCAGCTGGATTTTGAGGAGTTTGTCCACTACCTAAGAGACCACGAGAAAAAGCTGAGGCTGGTGTTCAAGAGCTTAGACAAAAAGAATGATGGTGAGTTATTCATTCATATGGTGACCCATCCTTTGAAATCCTGACAATCAAATAATTTTGTTTTCTGTTCTTGCAATCTTCTGAGCAGGTCGTATCGACTCTCAGGAAATAATGCAGTCCCTGCGTGACCTGGGAGTGCACATATCCGAGCAGCAGGCTGAGAAGATCCTCAAAAGGTGAGGTGCAGATTGAGGATGAGCATGTGAATTTCTGGTGTGTTACCCCTATTTTCATTTTTCTCAAGTCCTGTCAGCCAATCTGGGCTCAACTTATTAGTCTGCTTTTGAATTAAGTCTTTCCTGTCCTGAAGTTCACACCCGTAGCTGAGCTCAGATGCCATGAATATGTTCTCCACGAATTAAAGTAATACAAAAAGTATAAAAAAAATTCTCACAGTGATTAACACGGTGGTGAAAAGGTCCTGCCATGTGTGTGTCATAGAGCTTTTACTTTTTCCTTATGTGTCAGCTTTCCTTGGAATGTTCCTCACCGTTGATTCATGAATTGAACCATGATCTGCATTCACACTTTTCAAATGGCTCTTGTCTGTTGACAAGATATGTTGGGTATCTGATTGTTTACTGTGAGTTTATCTAGAGGATTTTCTTCAAAACCATGACTTTTTGTCTGTTGAATGCATGTTGTGTGTGTACTGTTTAACTGTCCCTACCTCCACTTTACCTTCTTTTATCTGGCTTTCTATGGCCCTCTTTGCCAGAATAAGGAGGGGTCATATCTGTGCCCCTATTATGTAGTAAGTAGTGGTCTCCTGTCTGCTTGGCCTGCCTGACCTTTTTTTTTTCTCTTTAGTAACATTTGCTTTTTTGAACTACATAAAGGCAATTATTGTTGTTTTTTTAGTATTGCTTGACATTACCTTGTTTTTCCCCATTTCTGTAACCTGGAAATGTAATAATGTGATACTTTTTGTTTTAATTTCTGTGAAGCAGCTTTTTATTCTATGCATGTGAAGAGCCTTGTCACATGGTTTTCATTAAATATTGATCCAATGTGTAAAAAAGAAAGTGCATTGACTGTTTCTCCTTTTTGTTTTGACCAATAGCATGGACAAGAACGGGACAATGACTATTGATTGGAACGAGTGGAGAGACTACCACCTCCTCCATCCTGCTGACAACATTCCCGAGATTATACTTTACTGGAAGCACTCCACAGTAAGAAGGACACTGAGAGCAAGTGGCGTAAACTAACACAGAGAGGGGTTTTATCTTCTAGAAGACTAGGCCTCGGATTATTGTTTTTTTTTTTTTTTTTTTTTTTTTTTAAGTTAAGAACCCCCAAATACTTCCACAACTTAACACACAGAGTGATCCTCACACAGTGATCCATTTTAATCCGGTTTTCCAATGCTGGCAAATCCTGTTGGCCAATGCTGGCAAAGCTGACGTCAGGCGCCAAGCCTTTTGGGCAACAACAGCATATACTTAACCTGTCTGGTATACTCTATTTTTTCTCTCAATTACTGTGACCTCGAGGAAACTGAAGCCACATAAATCAAAATGAAGTCATGACAAATTTGGACTCCATACCTGCATACAATACCTGGACTAGATTTACATCTTTCAATTAAATTTACATTCACGGCATTAATCAGGTGCCCTTATCCAGAGCGGTACAGTCAGTAGTTACAGGGACAGTCCCTCTGGAGACACTCAGGGTTAAGTGTCTTGTCCAGGGACGCACTGGTAGTAAGTTGGGTTTGAACCTGTTTTTTTTTTTTTTTTTTTTTTTTTGTGGTCATCTGGTTCATAGGTGAATGTGTTAGCCACTAGGCTAATACTGAAGTTATTATTACTCATAAACACAGGAAAAAATATGGCAGAACCTGTTTTGGTCCATTATGACTTAATATATTTTTATTATAAGCATACATATAATGTATGTATATACATTTATATATAAATATACATTATATGTACATTATATATACATTTGCTGTGGTATACATAGCATTTTTCTTTTTTCCATTAGCAGCAGAGGGGTGTGCTCTTTTAGTAGACAGTCAAGCCGGAATATTCTGAGTTTGTACTGGTGTTAGCCCTGATAGGCCTAATCACTTTCAGTCACACGCTGCCACCCTCTGAATACTGCCTCTTGCGTAACATCTTACTGTACACACCGACAACACGAGCCCTCTTCCTGTATCACCGCTGACACATTGCCCAGTTGTGCCCAAAGTCCAAATTGTAATGAACTTGGCAGAATCGTTGTTCCCATAAACCACGCATGACTAGACTTGCTATTCGTGTTTACGTTTTGGTACATCAACATTACATATTGCTTTCTAAAGTAATTGCTTTTCTTAAAGCATAAATTGCATATTGTTTGTAAATGCAATGCTGTTGAATTTTTACACAATGGAGGCAGGCATTATTGACCGACAAGCCTGTTTGGCATAACTATTTATATAGACACTGAATTCATGTTTGAAACATATGGGGGTCTCAGTTTGGTCATTGGATCTTTCAGAGGAAGAAACCAACATGTGGATCCTTCACAGGAGAAGGACAAACAAATTCTGAGTCAATCTTGTTCGTTCTGCCATTGCTCATTCAGCCTTCATATGCAGCTTTGGAAGGATGTGATGGACCAGCCAGATCTCACAATGACACCTAGCTCCCTGCTACATTGTAGATTATGCTGTTAAGAAGATAAGATAAGATATATGCTTTTCCCATATCCACAGATATTTGATGTGGGTGAGAGCATGATGGTTCCAGATGAGTTTACAGCAGAGGAGAAGAAGACTGGAATGTGGTGGCGACATCTTGTTTCTGGAGGTGTGGCGGGTGCAGTTTCACGAACCTGTACTGCACCGCTGGATCGACTCAAAGTGCTCATGCAGGTAAAATGAGCCTAAATGATTTATACTAATGTATGAATGTCATTTTACGTTAATGGTCACTGTGACTGATCCACATACTGACAAAGCCAAATATGCATTTAACTTGGAACTGACCTGTAAATGCCAAATTCACACCCATAGCCACAGCTTTTTTTTTTAATTCATAAAACCTCACAGTGACTTGATCAGTCTGCTATTGTCTCAGACCTAATCCACTCTGAGCTACAGAACAAATATGATATTAAACCTCTGTGTGTTCACTAAAAAATAAGATTTCTTTAATAGAATATCTTCTTCTGCATTAGCAATTGTGATGCTCAAGTTTAGATTGAGCTTTGGTCTTGGACTCTGTCATGTTCAATGTACTTGTTATCTGTGGTAGGTTCATTCCTCTCGCAGCAACACTGTGAGCATTGTTGGAGGATTCACACAGATGCTCAGGGAAGGAGGGTCCAGGTCATTTTGGAGGGGGAATGGCATCAACGTTCTCAAGATCGCACCAGAGTCTGCCATCAAGTTCATGGCCTATGAACAGGTACCTTAGGTTGCCTTTTTCACATATATTATATTGATATCACCTTAAATATTTTCTCATTTTTTTTTTTTTTTTTTTTTTAATGTTCATATTGATTATTATAATTTTTTTTTGGCAGATAAAAAGGTTGATTGGTAGTGACCAGGAGACACTGGGCATCTCTGAGAGGCTGGTTTCAGGGTCTTTTGCAGGAGCCATTGCCCAAAGCAGCATATACCCCATGGAGGTGAGTGTTGAGATGTTTTTGACTAAAATGTATGGACTTTACACAGTAATTTTCTAAGTCCGGATTGATCCCGCCTTCTTGTTCTCAGGTACTGAAGACCCGACTGGCACTCCGAAAGACAGGACAGTACTCTGGTATCACAGACTGCGCCAAACAAATCTATCGGATGGAGGGCGTGGCTGCTTTCTATAAGGGTTATATTCCTAACATGCTGGGCATCATCCCCTATGCTGGCATAGATCTTGCAGTGTATGAGGTGAGGGAAATCAATATATTGATTTAGTTGTTTTTCATCCATGTGCAATAAAATATCATTTTTTAAATGTCTTTTTGGTCTTTGGTCCATTATTCTGCAGACCCTGAAAAACTCATGGCTGCAGCGGTATGCCACAGACAGCGCTGACCCAGGTGTGTTTGTGCTCCTTGCCTGTGGGACCATCTCCAGCACATGTGGACAGTTGGCCAGCTACCCGCTGGCTCTGGTCAGGACACGCATGCAGGCACAAGGTCAGCATTGCCTTTGTCATGATTCCTCACATATTTCCTTTCGTTCTTTAGTCTGATTGGTTTTCCCCAAGGTTTAGTAGACCCTTAGATTAGTTTTGACCAGTCTGCGGTCTCAAAGCGCAGATGTCCCCTGGTTACAAAAGTGTTCATAAACAGCTTGTTTAGATTATAATGACTGAGTAACAAGCAAGAAGAAAGTTACACTGGAGCGACCTCTTGTGGGTGCTTTTTTTAATAGCAGGCTGGTTAAATTAATGTGTGTCTCTTTGTTCCTGCAGCCACGATGGGCGGTCCTCAAACAACCATGTCTGGACTCTTCAGGCACATAGTCAAGACTGAGGGACTTTTTGGCCTGTACCGGGGTCTCACCCCAAACTTCATGAAGGTCATTCCTGCTGTCAGCATTAGTTACGTGGTGTATGAGAACCTGAAAGTCACACTGGGGGTCCAGTCTCGGTGAGGAAGAGAGGGATGCCTGAACTGAAAAAAGTAAAGGGAGAACTGTTTCAAAAATTGCCTGGAACTGAACAGACCATGGCTACTCGGCTGGAATCCTGCCCCAGGCAATCTCAAACCCAACTAGGCCTGATATTGCTGCTGGAAACCAAGAGAGTCACAACACTGACAGGACAAGAAGGAAACCGAGGAGTACCTGGATTTGTTCAGCCTTATTTTGCCCGTGTCTAAGAGATGGCAATGCACTGGGTCCATTTTGGTCAGTGGTACACTTTGGTAATGTCTGTGTGGATAACAGTTCCACTAAACGGTCTCAAGTTTCTCGTTCACATTTTAGTTTATTCATATCATGATTCACCTCAGACTACCACTGTCTACATTTATTTAGTTCTTTTTTTTTTTTTTTTTCTGTATTATAACATGTAGTTTATTAATTTTATTTGCTAACAGAAATGTCTTATTGCAGACTGGTAATAAGTTGAAATGTGTTTACATTATTTATTGGAAGTAATGAATAATCAATATATTTGTTTTAAAAAGTATGATCTTCTCATGTAAGCAGACCAGAAATGTTATGTGATGGTGGGAAATTTTATTATTGCTGTAATTGAGACTTTAAAAATCAAATATAATTACTAGACTGTCAATGTAAAAGTAATGTTAATTTATTTTTAGCTATTTATTTACTTTCTTATTAATACAACACAAACGTTTGAAGCAAAACTCACATCGGAGTTCATGTTTAGATATTTATACAAACCAGCCACACCCGTGTCAAACACCTTTTCAGCAAAGCCATTTCCTCACTCGCAGAATCAGTTTCAACAGGTTAATTCTAAAATCCTCAACAAACCTCACTACTACTCTCACACTCACACTTATATTTGTACTGGATGAAAGTGAAACTATAGTACTGTTAAAAAACCTCTAGTCTTTATGTTTCAGTGTTAACGTCCATAACGTTTTGTGTTATGTTGCCTGTTCTGCACTGTGCCTCAGTGTGGAGTAGATGTCTGTCATAACAAATGAGCACTTTAAAGTATTCAGCTTGAACCCGACTTGAATTTTTAAAGTTGTTTCCTTTAAATCTGCAAAGCACTGAATCCAAGTGAAAGAAATTGAGTGAGGTGAATGAAGCATTAACTTTGTGACTGTTCTCATCCCTGTTTGTGTCAGGCTAAAAAGGAACTTTTGGTTTCACAAAACCCAATAACATTTTGGGTGGACATTAGGCCTTAAAGCTGAACGGGGAACTGAAATGTCCATTTTAACAATGGAGAAAGAGGTTCCTTTTCAGTCAGTCTGATTCTCAGGGAAAACCACAGTTCCTGGAGCGTTTTGTTCCTGCGAACAAGTGTGTAATCAATATAAGAGTCAGATTTCACATTTTACCAAGACTTCTAAAAGCAAAATGCAACTTTTCCATGTCAAATTTGTATATTGCATGAATGTAAAGAAAGAATGTAATGGGAGCAAAATTGCTTCATAACTTGACTGAAGTCAGTGAAGCATAGGTTATAAATGCTTATGTGGTTTTGGAAGAGGGTTCTTAAACATTATTTCAAAGCTTTTTGCACATTTTTGGCATCTGTTGGTTCTGTGTGGCAAATGTATCTATAAAGTAGCTTTGTCCCCAGTCCAGAGATCTAGTGCCTGACTGTTTATTATGCTTCAGTCAGCCAGATGTGCTTGTATAACTTGCAAAAAGCCCAATGCCCAACATATAGTGTGTTCTTAAGTACTGTACATGAGTAGCCTGAACATCTCAAGTGCTCATGCTTTAAATCCAAATATTTTTACACTGAAATATATTGGTCGCTTATACTGCATATATTTTGAAATTTATGGAATCTGTTATTCAAAACTTTTTTTTTTTTTTGGAATGTAAAAAATATATTTATGTTATGGGAAGAACTGTTCAATAAAGTTATTCTGAACATAAAAGGTCTGCTTTTTCTTGGCAGTTGAGAAGACAACAGTAAATTAAATCTCTGATGTGTTGCATTGGTCTGAGATGTTATTTACCACAAGTGGCATTATTCTTGGGATGAAATTGTATATAGACATCAGATGGTTCCAGACTTGCCTACAATGTTTTCTTCAAATCCCTCATCCCACTTGGAAGCAGCAGGTGTGTCTGAGTTGCAGTGCATCCATTCCTCTGTGTATTTATAGTGGCCTGATCCCACTCACATGCTATTCTCAGCGACAATGCATTGCAGGCCTATCGGCATGCGAAGCAACACTAGCCATTTGAGTTTTTAAAGTGAATATAACAGAGGGGCAAGACAGCTGCAGAGATGGGAAGGTGATTGGAAGGACGTTGCCTGTGAGTCTCTCAAGCGTATATGAAACCTGAAAATCAGATACATACATATACAGACCATGGCAAGGCAAATCTAGCCTTACATGTCTTAAAACATCTCAGATAGTAGAGAGTAGAGGTAAGGGATTTGGAATGAGGCACATGTACCCATACTTTTATACTATTCATTATATAACAGATGCTTCAGAATGTTAGGATGACTATCATTACTTTATATGTGCCCTGTCACCTAATCAGAGGTATATAACCTCAACAGCTTCAATAAAAATGCTACTCAATTGCCATGCATTGGGAATCTTCTGCTGGTGAGAGGGAGCTCGAATCTGTATGGTCGTCAGGCACCAGTCTGTATGTTACAGGCCAATGCGGAATAAAAGATTACACAGTGGAGGCTGCTGGTGTCTTTTTACGCTAATCTGACAGAAAGTTAGAGGGACAACCCTGATGGGCCTCTGGCTCCTGTCCTTTTATCCCCATGATGAGGGGGTCACCATGGGGTCTCTGGAAATAGTTTTTGTAAATTGATTTAGCCCCTGCTTATCATGTAAGTGTATTCTATTTATAAATACTAGCAAAAATAAGCATACAAAGAAATTTATGTTTTCCTAGGCTTAGGTACATTTAAAACCTACAGTGGTTAAAAATGTATAGCCCAACAGCACCAACCATCTTCACTTTCATGTGGCAGATCTATCAATAGAGCCATGTTTTCTTCACAGCAAGGATCAGAAGTAAGGCAGAGGCTTTCCATCTGCAAGCTCATCTGTCAGTTTTTTTTAACAATTGGAGGGCACTGCTGGAGAGAGGGAGAGCCCTGCATCTCTCCGAGGGATAAGGGGAGATCAAGTGTTGGTCCCATTTAACCTTCATGGTGCCCAAATCTGTCATTCTAAACCACTGTTATTCCACAATGAAACAAGGGATAAGGGCGGCATTAAAGGGAGGGGTGGAGCAGGTCATCGCTTACCTGTCACTTCCTAAACAAGACATGGTTTATTTATATCTACCAGTAGAAGAGAGTGTCTGTTGGGTACATAAAGCCACCCAGGCACTCCCCATTGTGCTGCATTTTGGGGGTGCCCATTGTTCCCATTGTCCTTACCTCCCGCAGCAGACATGGTGAGTAGTACATCTGAGATCTGTGTTCTAGGGTAGAGAATGTAGGCACATTAACTTGATTGATAGACGGGTAGATTGATTCTCGGTGGTGTCTACACGTCTCCATCACAGGCACCCAAAAAGGCTAAGAAGAGGTCAGCAGAAGGAGCTAACTCCAATGTGTTCTCCATGTTTGAGCAGGCCCAGATCCAGGAGTTCAAGGAGGTACAGTCTATATATGTCTTTTGTATTAATCTTTTTGTCTTCCGGTCTGAAATACTATGTACTATTTTGAAAATCGTGTGTTTTGCTGATATTGTTGATGGCCGCTTGATTGGCACTGTTGTATTAATGACAGGTCACTGTCAAGAATGTGACTGGTGTCACCTCATAAATCATTCAGACGCTTCCACCAGTGATAAGGGACTTTTATGTGTCCTCTGAACTAGTCATCTGATAAGACAAAGCAGACGATAGACAAATCAGAGCAAATCATTTTTTATATGTTAACATATTCTATCAATTCTTTATCTTGGCTTGGGACCAGCACCAAGAAACACATGGTCACCGGCATCGCCCAGTGGTTGGATTATATATATAGTATAGTTTAAACGTAAATTAGATTATACATAATACCAGTCAAATTGTTGGTTATGGATACTAAGTTGGAGGGCATTTGGAAGAATCCAATGCAAGAAACATATTTAGTACAGCATTTGTCAGATGCAGGGTGGTAGTAGCCTAGGTGTAACACGCTTGCATATGAACCAGAAGACCCAGGTTCAAATCCAACTTCCTACCATTGTGTCCCTGAGCAAGACACTTAACCCTAAATTGCTCCAGGGGGGGGACTGTCCTTGTAACTACTGATTGTAAGTCACTCATAAGGGCGTCTGACAGGAATTGTAGCAGGAATAGCAGTGAAGTGTGTTTATTGAATCTGTTTTTCCCTTCCCTTTTTCCCTTCAAAGCTGCTTTGTTCACTACTGTCATCATGAAAAGCTGCATTATGAGATGCTCATAAACATGAATGAATGAATGATAAGTAGGCATTGGTGGCCTAGCAGGAAAGGAAATGGACCCGTAACCAGAAGGTTGCCAGTTCTAATGAACTGCTCACCAAGGGTGATGGGTTAATGCAGAGGACACATTTTGTTGTGTGCACCGTTGTTGTGTGCTGTGTTGTGTTTCACAATAAACTTTCACTTCAAGTAAAGTGTTCAGCATAAATCTGCAGGACTGTTGGAAAACCATCCCTGTTGTCAAACATAACTGTTGGAGAGAAGCCAAGAGTGTGATATTCTGCCATCACAGCAAAAGCTCCCTGCTTTGGAGAGCCTCTACTCTTCAACTTTTTGCATTGTTTGCTATTTTTATTTGTTTGTTTTTTAACCTCAAGTGTGTTTTTTCATAGTCCTGTGTCTTCAGTAATGTAAAAAATCCAATATAGATTCCTTAGTGTGAACTTTTTGTGGTATGATATCTATACAGTGTATTACCACACCACACACTCATACATAACTTTTGTTGTTGCAGGCCTTCACTATTATGGATCAAAACAGAGATGGATTCATCGACAAAAATGATTTGAGAGATACATTTGCTGCTTTAGGTTGGTTTAGGCAAGTTGTAAAGTTCAATTGTTTTAGACATCGTGCGACCTTGTTTGTGAGTTTGTGAGGGGCGCTTATCAGACGTATGCAAGTGGATCAAATGTGTTGCACCATCTGCATAAACTATTTGTTGCAGGACGCCTTAACGTAAAACAGGAGGAAATTGATGACATGCTAAAGGAAGCGTCTGGCCCAATTAACTTCACCGTCTTCCTCACCATGTTTGGGGAGAAGCTCAAAGGTCAGAATATAGTTCTATTTGAGTTCTCAGATCCTCAAGTGCCTATTGTCTATAGCTGAACAAAATGTACTTCATGTCATTACGTTCAAAGGTAATTTTATTTTTAATTTGTATCTTTTTTTACTTCCTTTCTCTTTCCAATTTTAACTTAATGACCAAATGTTAACTTTGTAACCAAATGTAACAAAATATTTATGAAAGAATGGATGACATTTCTGAAAGAAGTCATAATCATACTGTACACATCTGCCTACGACTGTTTCACAGTATTCTGTGCAACTACTTTTTTTTAAAGATTTTATGTATAGATACAATTTTTCTCAACTGTTTACAAATCTTCTTTCTCAAAATCTAATTTGGTGAAGTTAATTGTGGCTTTGTTGCTATAGGTGCTGATCCAGAAGAGACCATCCTCAATGCCTTCAAGGTATTTGACCCTGAGGGCAAAGGGGTGCTGAGAAAGGAATAGTGAGTCTTTTAATAATCTTGAAATTCCTGATTTTTTTTTTAATTATTCATAAGATTAACATTAGTTTAATGAATCACCATTTTTTTGCAGTGTAACTGAGATGCTGACAACTCAAGCAGACAGGTTCACTGCAGAGGAGGTAAGTAGCAGAATGTGTGACCTCTCTTTTTTCTGCTTTACACAGTAATACTGTTAAGTACACTGTGTGAGATATTAGCTGCTGGTGCTGCTATATTCCTCAGATGGAACAGATGTTCACAGCCTTCCCCCCGGATGTGTCTGGGAACCTGGACTACAAAAACCTGGTGCATATCATCACGCATGGAGAGGAGAAAGACCAGGAGTAAGATGTGGAACTGGCCGGGTCGATTTGTTCAACCAATGAGACACACATTGAACATGTTATTGAAATACAGTGATTTTGCACCATTGTGCAACATATTCACAGTCATTGAGCTTCTGCTGGGACAATCACTCTCATTTGCATAATTCTGATGGCCATTAACTGTGAAACTGTCCAGCATGATTCTAATTAATCCCAACCCAGATCCTCAGTTTGGGCCAATTTGTGAATAATGTAAAAAGGCATCATAGTTGCTTGTTCAATTGATTGCTTTTACAATAAATATTCACAGCACTTTGTTTCTAACGATAAAGTCTTTCCTAAAGGACAGAATTTTTCTATCAAATTGATTGAATTCACAAATTACTGCAACCAGGTGTGTGAGGTGTGTTTGTTTGCAAGTGAGATGATGCAGTATTCAATAGATCAATATATGGTAGTATTAATAGGTGTTATAGTGTTAAGATATGAGAAAGAATTTGATCGGTAGTTACAGGGACAGTCCCCCTGGAGCAACTCAGGGTTAAGTGTCTTGCTCAGGGACACAATGGTAAAAAGTGGGGCTTAAACATGTGACTAGTATGCTACCACCATCTGACATCTCTAGCATCTTTAACATATATTTTCCCATGTTTCCCACAAAAAATAAGGCCAAATCCATCTAGACTCTGTCTAAAATTAACATTAGGGGCAAATACATGTAGTTAATGGGGCAAATACATGTAGTTACTTGCACCTCCCTGCTGACCGTTCTTCTTCTCCAGGCATGTGAGTGGTTGATAAGTTGGCCAAAACATCATAGCAGGCTCAAGATGACACAGATACTCATGTTACTCATGATAAGTCTCTTTGTTTTTCGTTCTTTCACATTCCCATTTGTATGCTGGTTTTGGTCAAGACCTACCAGGCCTTCTTGGCCTGAATGAATGACCTTGGTTCTCAATCTAAAACAGTAGAGGGCGACAGTGCACATGCTTCACCCTCCACATCACGCCCTGGGTAAAGGATTATTCCACAAGACACTATTTCTCAGTTGTTGGGCTAATTTAATACATGCGTCATGTTGTCATTGCTTCATTGTATAGCACATTAAACAAAAGAAAGTAAAACGGTGTGTATGGTACTTCTGGAGAATCAGTTGCCTTGGGTAGAGATGTGAGAATGTAGGTACATTCTCTCTGTGGTTCCATGATTCACCAGAATTGCCTTCAGACAGTAGCCTATTAAAGAAGTATTTGAACATTTTAAAATTATGTCATTTTCACTTTGTGAGATTATTTAACATCAATACGAGTTCTCCTAGCCTGTCTATGGTGCTGCAGTGGCTAGAAATGGCGATATGTATAAAGTGTGCTTTGGCCATTCTGCTTCATCATTCAGAGAGCAGCAGCTCAGACAGTCAGATCTGGAATGTCTCCCCTTATGTCATCATAAGGGGAAAGGTTACCTCCCCTTTCTCATGCTTTGCCGCACACATAATTTCCCACTCCACCGACCGTCATGGGTTTTGCAAAGTATTGAAGTGGATTGGTGAGTGGATGTAAAAATGAGCACAACTGTATTTTTTTTGTCACTCAAGACTCTGAAAAACCAGTGGGTTAATGACATTTTTTTAATTAACGCTGACACAACTTCCTGTCTGCGCCAAGCATTGTGGTTAGTGAATGGTGTTGATGATGTTATTTTTGTGAATGCCCACTCATGTCTATTTGCCACTCTCCTCCTCGTCCGGCCTCTCTCCTCCTGATTATCCTTTAAAGTGACACACCGAATGGCGCATACTGGCGAAATGTCATTGTGTTACTGACTCAAAGTGGCTGTAATGCTTCACCATGACTGAATTTCAGAGAGAGACTTCAGATACAGTATTAGGGGACCAATAATATAAAATAGAGGATCTATGTCTATTATAATAGAGGATCTATGTCTAATGTGCATTTCAAATTAGTGCTGCTGAATTGATTAGCCTTGTACAGGCATGTCATCAAGACGTGCATGTAATCCATCAAAAAAAACTTATCTAAAACGTGTCTTACAAACTTACATAACACAGAAACAGATTTCAAAGGTTGAAGGTTTATTGGTGTTTATTTGCCCATGTTCAGATTTTCTGTGGCCCACATGAAATGAGCACATCTCCATCCCCTTTACTCTGAGTTATGATCCTGTTATGTAACCAGTTTGCTTTGATTGGTGCTTTGGGCTGCGGCTCTGCCTATTTACTGCTCCTCCGCCTGTTATTGTTCTGGTTGCCTTGACTTTGGTGTGTGTGGAGTGCCATTGTCAAGGCAGTGGTTAAAGTACAATGTAGTTGTGTTTATGGAAATTGTATAAATTTTACCAAAAACGTCACCCCATTTGGCATACTATATATAAAAGTGTATGGTAGCAAATTTTCAAAAATATTTATATAAATACGCTTCTCTGACCCCAGTCATTGAGCATAGACGTTGTAACATGTCTGCTCTCTTTGTATAAAAATATATTAGTTATAAAAAGAAATTGAAGCTTCAACAATCGAAATAGCTCAAGCGCTATTTCTTTGAACTATATTGCGCTGAGGCGTGGTTCGGTTTGGATGTGTTCCCCACCCATCGGTGAATCCCTCCGCCTGCCGGCTTCAGCGAGCAGGCTGCCAGCTGGCTAGTTGGCCTCGTAAGCGGCGGAGAAGGTCTGCGTAAAACCCACGGAATAGAACAGAGTAAAGCGCAGAGTTTTTTTTTTTTATTTTGTTTTCATATTTTATTTTCTGTAAGGCGGCGTCGCGCGACTTTTTAGGAGTCTTATTATCATATTAGTTTTAGTTTGCTTGGTGGCTAACATAAGATTGCCGAGGTATGGCCGACATCGACAAGCTCAATATAGACAGCATCATCCAGCGTCTCCTGGAAGGTAAGTAGAACGAGTATAACATTCAACACCGACTTCAAGTGTGAATTATGTATTCGTTGCTTGAGCCCCTTACCGACATATTTGGTTCATGTGTATTCGCGTTGGGTTACGGGCTTTACATTTTGGTTAGTGACGTGTACCGTTTAATAATTTTTACACGTCTATTTAAAAATGTTAAACGTGTCTTACACAGAATAGTTACTTCAAATGAAAGGTTGTCATTTTTTTTTTTTTTTTTTTTTTTTACAAATCCACGTTTGCTCCTAGCAGCTAACCTGCCGTCCATGCAAATCGCTACTTTGCTAATGCTCGTTCAGTATCTTTTTTTGTTTTGTTTAACCAACTGAATAAAACTAGATGGCGGCCGATTGGTAAAATGTTAATATTCTAGTTTTCCGATGCACATCGTTGCCCTCCCATCACTTGTTATTGATCAAGTTATTGTTGTCCCCAGGAGGAAATAAGTGCCCTAGATACCCCGTATCTCTTGCTAGCTAATGCTAACGACGGCCATTGCGACAGATCCCGCAGCAGGGCGGTTATTCACCTTCCGCGCCGCGGATTGTTGCATTAAAGCCCCAAACAAACGCCATTCCCGTCTCGTTATATTTATTTTTACACGTTTGTCTGGTGGTGTTTTTTCCCCCCCCCTCTCTCTGTGCGTTGGCGCTTTGCTGACACCAAGGCTTATATCGCCTGATAATGCACTGCGGGCTGAGGCGACCCACTTTTATTTTCTGCCTGACCCGCTTCAGCTCGACTTTGTCGCAGGTAACGAGCGGACGGTGGCGATCACTACTGTTTCCAGCGTTGAAAAACAGCCACAGTCTCAGTTGTAATGAGACGGTTACCATCCTGGCCGATATATTTATATAATCTCATTTTAGTTTAATGAGATATTCCAGTATTTACAAATCATTTCAAATCATAAAGGCTTTATGCATATCTTTAGTTTTTGCTTACATTCAGTAAATATTAAAAAAGGCATCCTTCATTAAAAAGGACTTCTTTTTAATACTAACAGGACATTTTTATTATATTGTTAGGTTAAGTCAATTCTGCTTCATGAACGGTCAAGTTATTTTATCTACCATTCTTCTCTTGAAACTTGTTTCTGGTCACTGGTCACCGCGTCTCAGCATGGTTTTATCAACGATTTGCGAGCTGGTGGTGTTGGTGAGCAGCATTAAAAAAAGGTTTTTGCATTGTGAGTTTAATTGTAATCAAGTTGCCCTCACATTTTTGTGCAAAATCCTCAAGGAGATATGAGCTCCATTTGTGTTAATGATGCGGCCTGCTGTAATTATGGTTTCGGAGGTGGATAGTTAAAGCACCGTCCCCACACACTGCTCCCCGGCCGCCTGTTCTGGCTGCCCACTGCTCACCAAGGATGATGGTTAAAAGCAGAGGACACTGATGGTAGGTAATGGTAATGAGCAGAAAAGTGTTATATGCAAGTTTATATATGAAGCCATAGTTGCTCATCTTCGCAGCATGATTTACATTTTTAACGACCTTTTATGGTAGTCCTCAGTCTGTCATCTTGCTGTCATCATGATGACCTGCGCACTTACTCACCTTATCTTCTGCTCTGGAGTTTAATACATGCTGTTCCCAGGCAGTCTGCTCAATTATATAAGCCTAGACATTGGAGTTCTGATATGCGCACTCTTGGATGATCATCCCTGCCAGACCTGTGTGTCTTCTCGTCCAGTCACGTGATAAGGGCTTACAGTTTGGATTATCCAGCCCTCTTTCCCCCTGTCTGGTTGGAGGTGGCCTGTAGATGGTCAGGTGCTGTGTTTAGTGAAAGGGATTTGCATTTATTTTGGCACGTGTCAAAGTACAATTGATTTGTTTGCTTGCTGAGTAAAGTGGGCTGTCAATCACATTTTCATTGCATAACCAGTGCATGGACTGTGGGTAGCCTTGTTGTATTGTTTGTAGGGCCATTCAGGAAGAAAGAAAGCAGCCCCATAATCAAAAGTTTGCCGCAGAGGTGCCACTGAGCTGCCCACTGCTCACTAAGGATGACTGGTTAAAAGCAGCAGAGGACACATTTCGTTGTGTACCCCATGTGCTGTGCTGCAGGGCTTCACAATGACAATCACTTCACATTTCAGAACTGCATTTCAGACCTAAGATCAAGAGTACACACTAATGTGCCTTGATGAATGTGATATGTAAAGTAGACAAATCCCACCCACACCCTGCTCCAAAACAGCCGGCTAAACAAAACCCAAAAAAGGCCAACTGGTCTTTAAAACATAAAAAAAAAAAACAGATTTATCACAGTTACAACCTAGATACCCAGGATTACCCGACCTGTAAACTAAACCCTAATCTAACCACAGGGTTCAGTAATGACTCAGTACATATGAAACGTTCTCCACTGTAGCTTATACAAAATAAACATGCCAGCCATTTAACCATTTTCAAGAAGTCTATAGCAGATTTTGCTGTGTTCAAAAGGTGGATCCGGCTATGTGGCCCATTTCTGCAGCATAGATTGAAGAAAGTCTGCAAGAGGAATGTCACCCTCAGACCTTTCAGTATGATTGACAGTTTTCAAATTCTTGTGCTGTCCTCAGTTCTCCAGATAGTCATTGTCTTGTTTTCTGCAGGGTGTTCAGATTGGTATAGTGGTGGCCTCCTCTACATTCTACAGTGTTCGCCCGTTTTTTGAGGTTTTAATGAAGTTTTTGACAGGAATTATATAATTGTCAACTAGTCTGGTTAGCTTTGCCATCTTTGGGGCAGTGGTGGTCTAGCGGTTAAGGAAGTGGCCCCGTAATCAGAAGGTTGCCGGTTTGAATCCCGAGCCCAAGTCTTCATCACGATGCAAAGGTTAGGGGTTGGGTAACGGACCCATAATCAGACATTTTCTAGTTCAAATCCCACTGAGCAAAGCACCATCCCCCCCACACTCCTACCTGGGCGCCTGTCATGGCTTCCCACTGCTCTTTAAGCATTTCACTGTATGCTGTGCTGCAGTGTTTCACAATTGTGAGCCAGGGATCTCTGGAATTTGTTTGGCAAAAAATGTCCCCATTTATTTTGAAGTGTTCAACTTAATTGCTGATCAATTGTAGATTCCATTATTATCAATAATGTATCTCAATTTAAGACTAGGAGTATTGACATTTGTCTTGTATCAAGTACTAAAATGACCATGGTTACAAACGGTTATGTTCTTTAAGACAGGAAGTGAACATCCTGTTATACAGGGCATGTCATAGCAATTGTGTCAGAGCATATCTCGCAATTCTTCAAGACATGAGGTGTTGTATATCAGCTGGTCATATTCTACTCATTCATATGCCTGGCATGTGCACACTTTATAGCATTTTTTGGGATGGTGTGGTTCGAAATGTCTGGAGCTTTCCCTCATAGTGAGTACCAGTGTGACGTAATTACCTTTGCCACGGCACGATAATGATTATAATGATGAATGAAAGGACGATGCATTAATTATGGTACACCTATGCCGGTTTACTAATATCTATTGAGATTGGGTAAAGATAATATTTAGCATGTTAGCAGTAGAAGGTGACTTCTGTTTGCTGCGTTGATGTGTCTTCTGGTTTCTTGTTTCTGCGCTGATAAATTCTGCTTTATTGCCCCTGTTCTCATTAGAGATCAGCGTGTCCTTGACGTCAAGTAGAGCTTCTCAGTTGCTGTTTAACTCATCCAGGGCACAGTCCCATAGGCGTGGACCAAGCACTGGTGTTGGAAGAAATGAAGAATTAGCCGTGTGCTAGACTACAATTTAACTGAGTAAACACAACAAAGTCATTACAGTCTGAATAATTTTAGATTTTGTATGATTTTTACAATAAAGTCCTGACATGAAAATCTCTGAAAATATATAAATATTATTATTAGTGCATATTTCCATATACTTTCTAATGTTGTCATCACTAGTTTCCTGTAGGCTTTTAGGCTTTTCTCAGTCTTTCTGCTTTAGTCTGTGATGGTTTTTGCTCCACGTAATCTGATTAGGTAAGCAGTCCATATCATTGGGTTTTAATGGGTCGTTTATTTCTCCCTTTTCATTCTTGTAATGATAGCGCTCTGCACTAATCCAGAAAAGTAATTTGCTTGATAACATAATCCACCAGTGTGGAGACTGTTCCACCACCACTGCCAGCACTAAACTGGATACAAGGTGCAGGGATTGAACATAGCTTGTTCTTTTAGTTCGCCAACCAAGCTTACGTTAAATTACAAATATTGTAGCATAAAACTTACTTAAGGCTGAACCTAAATCTGAGTGAATTCTTTTACATAACATTTATTTGTTTATTTGGGGTTTGTATTTTAAGCCATTAAATCCATTTGGTTTATCATAAAGTGCCCTGTAAAATGTTATGTAATGCTGGACAAAAAGAAATCTGCAGCCGCAACAGCAGACCCATCATGTATCCAAGCATGGTAGCCGTATCAGTAAAAGTAGTATCTTTCCTTTTGTGGCTGCTAACCAGCACTACCAATGAAGTAAAAATAGAGCAGAGTGTCTCAGCTGACTTGCTAAGAATGACTGACTATATTGCAATCCCTCTGTATGACCCCCCCTTACACACACACAAAAAAAGAACAGAACATATTGTTGTAATATTAATGTCAATGTTGTATATAGCACACAGCTTGTCCACTTGTTTTCTCTACGTGTGTGTGTCGCCAGCACATCATGGGCCAGCTTCACTTCTTGTTAATTAAGTAGGACGTTCCTTTTCATGCTGGGGTTTGGTGAGATGGGAGAAGGGGGTTGAGAGACGTTAACCTACTTTCCTCTTCTGTCAATTGGGCAAAGTGGCTGCTCTGCAGCCCTTTGCTGGTTCTACATGAAGAGATTTTGGTTATTTCCCGGTTCGCCTATTAAAGTCTGTAGTTGGTTAGTGGTATTTTTGAGCTGTGAAAAATCTGTTATTAGAATGCACAGGATCTTGTGCCCCGCCCAAGTTGCACCAGAACCAGGCTTCATAGAAATGACTGCTTACTCTGCTGAAAAGGGAAATGCATGCTACTGCAGAAGAGCAGCAGTAAGTGTCTGAAGGAAAGCATCTGTACTGGAAAGGGTGTGTTTGTGTGTGTAATAAAACACCCACACAACACCATAAATCACCTGCAAGAGCGCTTAGTAGTAGTGTGAAGTTCTAAGTCAGTGTTGTGAGTTCCTGAGGCAGTGTGGTGAACTTCACAGCATAAAGCCCCATTCTCCCTGATGAATTAGGCTTTGAAAAAAGCCACTGATGCACTTATCAGCTTTACAGGTTATGTAGTTTGAACTTGGTAAGGTTATAGGCATGTCTGTATTGCTGGCTGACTCTAGCTCTTCTTTCATTGTGCTGACAGTGAGGGGGTCAAAGCCGGGCAAGAACGTGCAGCTCCAGGAGAACGAGATCCGTGGCCTTTGTCTGAAGTCTCGTGAGATCTTCCTCAGCCAGCCCATCTTGCTGGAGTTGGAGGCTCCTCTGAAGATTTGCGGTGAGTAATTTAGCAATGCTGGAAAAAAACGATTCCACACATACTCAACATTCTTAGCTAATGGTGGGTATGTCATGTTTTTCAGCATATATTGTTCGCAGATTGCACTTTTTCATCAAGGGAGTCCAAGAGGAATAATTTGGTGTAATTGAGAATGGTGCTGGATAAGTAAAAGTATTCAAAAGTTATTTGATTGTAACAAAGACTTTGAATTTAACCATGTCCATGTATGAAATAACATGTTTCCTTTAGACTCACACAGTAATCACAATGTGAAGAGGGATATGAAGGGGGTTGAAATTCAAAGTCTAAGTGATTTTCTGGCAGCAGAATAAAAAATTGTTAAAGTTGTGCAGGTAGTGACTGTGGCTGCCTGATCCAGGTAGGAGTCCCATGGTGCGCCCCGTGACGTATTTTCATGCAGCCAGTTGAATCAAAGCGTGTTGTTTCTGCCACTTTGAAATACACACACAAAGCGGGAATGGAGGAAAAGCAGATCTTAACAGTGTCCAGACATCCACAACACGACAGTATAATCGTACTTAGTGTTCGAAAACCAGGCTGAGCTCCGGCCTGTTTGGTCCGAAAGCCTGTTTTGGGTCTGTGTGTAGTGGAGGAAAAGCATGTAGAGAAACGAGGTCCACCATGAAGAAAGAGAATCTCACACTGCTGCTGAGGTTTTCATCACGCTCTCTATTTATTATGCTTACAGCACCTCAGTTCCGCCACGCCCATTCAAATGTCGGTAACTGCCCGTACACGAGACAGGAACATTACGCATAGCAAACATTACTGCTTTTATGTAATACAAAATGAAATAATAAAGGGACCACAGGAGCTTGGACCATTCTGCTCAGTCCCTCTGCTTGCAGGAGTGTTGATCTGCTGCTGGACAGGGGCAGACTACTAACTCTGCCCACAGCATAGTGCCGTATGCATTTCAAGGAGTACTACCAGCATATCATTTACATTTACAGCATTTATCAGATGCCCTTATGCAGAGCGACTTACAATCAGTAGTTACAGGGACAGTAAATGGGATTTTGAACCTGGGTCTTCTGGATCATAGGCGAGTGTGTTACCCACTAGGCTACTACCAGGTTGTTCAAGGTGAGCGTGGACAACACCGACAGTTTTCTGCTAATCAAAGAGTTCACGCAGGTGTACGAGACCATAACTCTTTTGAAAAGCATTTTGAAAGCATCAAGTGACAATGTAGAAAATCTATGGGATTCATTGTGATGCATTGATAGCGAGGCCTTAATTAGTCAGAATCAGCGGTTATAGCAGCTGGCAGAGCCTTCCCTTGCCTCCCTGGAGGACCCAATGTTTACATGAGATGCACGCTTTAAACCTGATTCTGCAGCACCAAGCTTGCTAGAACAGCTTAAAAGTAAGAGAACCATCAGGAAGTATTTCTGATATCAACCAGATTAACGGGGCAGTGGTGGCCTAGCAGGTAAGGAAGCCAGTTGCCAGATTGAATTCAGAGCTGCCAAGGTGCCACTGAGGTGCCACTCGCATCTTTAATGAAGGCGTGGTTCTGCAGGTGGTGACCACGCTGAGGGATATCCAGGGAGGTCATACAGGCATGTGGGGGCCACACACACTACCGAGTCTCATTTTGACGTGTTTTATGGACATTACATTGCACTACAGGCTCATACAACTTTAATGTAGTTTACATTTAATATATGTAAATAACAAAATACTTAGTAAGAATATTTCATTCATTCATGTCTAGGATTATTATTTTTTTGAGCAGTGTACATTTCTTTTATTTGTTCATGGGATTTTTTTTTATATAAGTGGATTTACATATTCATTTCTGTAGTGTGTGTGTGCGCACGTGCTTGTATATATGTCTGTTTTAGTGACATTGGTAGACATCAATCTTTATTGTGTGTTGACATCTGTGGTACTCCTCTCTCTGTAGGAGACATCCACGGGCAGTATTACGACCTGCTCCGGCTCTTCGAGTACGGAGGCTACCCGCCTGAGAGCAACTACCTCTTCCTGGGTGACTATGTGGACAGAGGGAAGCAGTCGCTGGAGACCATCTGCCTGCTCCTGGCCTACAAGATAAAATACCCGGAGAACTTCTTTCTGCTGCGTGGCAACCATGAGTGCGCCTCAATCAACCGCATCTATGGCTTCTATGATGAGTGTGAGTGTTGCACGAACAAATGGCCACAGCCCACACATGCAGTTGGATCGTTATTGAAGTGAATCATAAAGAGAGTTCTGATGCGCAGCTTATTAGACAGATGGAAATGAGGCTCAGTCCACAACATACCCCATGATTCTTTTGGCTGCGGGAGCCAGTGCCCGTCATTTGATATTTAGCTTGGAAGGTGCAGCATGTGTCCAGAGTGCAGACCTTCTGCTGTGCATGAGCGTCAGGCGGGAGGAGGAGGAGTGTGGTGAGAGCTCGACTCGCGTTGGTCTCGTGGATGAATTATTGAGTGCAGATGAAGTGAAGTGTGTGCTTACATGCCATTTTACATAAATCACAAAGTCAAAGTTGGACAAGTATTTTTAGAACGTGGCACCATCACTTTGCACCAGTTGCTGTACTAACTTCAGTGGCCGGATGTGCATTTCAGCAGTAGGACTTTACTGCCCCTAGTTCCAGCTTTATATTTCTGCAGCGCTCTCAAGCTAATAGTAATGAATCACACAGCATCTGTGGAAATGATCAGAGAACGTGTATGTGCCCACATGGTTCACATGACTTTTGTGCTTTATCAGGCAAGAGGCGCTATAACATCAAACTGTGGAAGACGTTCACAGACTGCTTCAACTGCCTGCCCATCGCAGCCATTGTGGATGAGAAGATCTTCTGTTGTCATGGAGGTGAGTTTACAAATTTGCCAACTGGTCTGATTTATCTGCCACATGGTCTGATCTATGTTTCCACTTAGCAGCATATTAGGCTTACTCATTTGAATAATGAATTAGTTTTGCTCATTCACATTATGTAAAGCATTAAGTATTTTCTAGGGCATTTTTTTTGTAAGCACAAATATAATGTGTATTCATAAAAAAAAAGGACTATGGTAATGTCTAAAAGTATGATTTATTAAATGATTCATTACAAATTACTTGCTTGACTCATCAGATGAAAAAATTAAGATTGTGGTTACACTAGTTAAGTCACTGCATCATGGTATTTAATGTTATTTGAGCAAAGATCTGTTAAATTAAACATCAGAATTAGGGCTGCGTGATATAAACGCTATGCAATCTAAATTTGGTTAAAAGGAGAGATTTTTATTATACCGGCCTACCGCAGAAATATCCACCTCTCATGAAAATGAGTCACATCACCTGAGCAAAACCACGCTTACTTGCAGCATACTACTCCTAGCCTGTTTGGTGCCCTGTGAAGAAAAGTCATGATTTTAAAAATCACTAAATGAAATCTTGGAATCATGGAGGGTCTGCATGATTAAAATGTGAACATGCATAGTGTTTTAAACACATTTTCTGTATTAAACTTTCTGTAGAGTTGACATTAAAAATATTTAATCATTGGTATTTACTTGGTATTTCACTGGCCTTTTGGGCGTAACAAAGTCCACTTTCAGTAGAATTGGCCAGATATTGGTTTTATGTTGATGTATCTGTAAAACTTATATTATACAACTTTCTGCTGCAATCCCTTTGTTATGGACACCTTACCCTTTCAAAAACAGTTCAATTTAAATGTACTTATCAAACTATATACCGCAATATATACAGTCTTTGGTTAAATTTATATCATAATTAGAATTTTATGCCATATTGTACAGCCCTAATAAGAATTTTAGTCATCATAATGTCTCTTGCCTAAATGTGGAGGCTTGCTTAGCCTGTAGGAAACGTGAATTGAGATGCATGTTTGTGAATTATACAGTATATTTGTGTCCCACAAGACATCTGTTTTTTTTTTTTTTTTTTTTTTTTTTTATGTAATTCTTCTGTTTTCCCAGTTCCTGTTTTATTTTTGACTTGTAAGTCATACTTCGAGAATTTCTTAATAGACTAGTATGTGGTAATAACTTGTGAAATATCTCAGGGAACAGAATGTGTTGTAGAGCCGTGCCAACTGCAACTGCTGCAACATGCCCGTCTGACTGAACAGTCAGTAAATATGGTGCCTGATCCACTCTTCTGTAAATGTACATGAAAGAGCAGCTGCAGGCAGTCTGTGTAAACAGAATAATGTGGACAGCTGCTGAGGCTTTAGTTAACCCACTCACTTCCATCTTTACCTCTGTTTGGAGATCATACTTCAGGATGGTTCCAGTGCCAGGGCTTCATTTGTAATAATTTTATTTATTTATTTATTTTCCCCCCTAATGTTTTAAAAATTGAAAAACTCCCCTGTCTGGCTTCAGACGTAACATGTCTGTTCCAAAATTCTCCCTCAGGCCTGTCCCCCGACCTGCAGTCCATGGAACAGATCAGACGCATCATGCGGCCCACGGATGTGCCCGATCAGGGCCTGCTCTGCGACCTGCTGTGGTCTGACCCTGACAAAGATGTCCTTGGCTGGGGGGAGAATGACCGCGGGGTCTCCTTTACATTTGGAGCAGAAGTGGTGGCCAAGTTTTTGCACAAACATGATCTCGATCTGATCTGCAGAGCTCATCAGGTGAGGAAAGCATGCATGTGTATACACACACACACACACACACACACACACAAACAAACACACACAAAAACACACACAAAATGATGGCCTAGTGGGTAAGGAAACAGTCTTGTAATCAGAAGGTTGCCAGTTGAAATCCCGAAATGCCAAGGTGCCACCGAGCAAAGCACCGTAACCACACACTGCTCCCCGGGTGCCTGTCATGGCTGCCCACTGTTCCCTTCAGGCGATGGGTTGAAAGCAGAGACCACATTTCACTGGGTGCTGTGCTGTGCTGTCACATGTGAATCACTTTCACTCACACACACCTCACTTAAAAACCTCCCACTTAACATGCAGGCAAAAGTATTTTGAATTCCCACCAGTAACCTGGCAACCATATGTTCACAATCTCTTACTCTTGATGACTGTGTGGTTCACTCCTCAGTGTCCATCCAAGACCTTGCACATTAAGACAATGTCACGCATTGCTCCAATTTGCTCTTGCGGCCCATGATGTACATGTTCCCACGTCACATTTCATTACTAAGCTCCTCCGCATTTATTTACCAGTCTTGTCTCCTTAGGAGCACTGGAACTGGTCTTCTGGTGGAGCCTTCTTTTGTGCTGTCTGTCATGGGGCAACCTACCGGTTCAGATATTTGAGAAAGGAGCTATAAAAAGAATTATATTTCTTATAATGCTTTTTTTGGCTGACATTGTCATAGGTGATCAGATTTAGATATTTATCTCCCGGTGCAATTTTTTAAAATTAATTTGGCTTTTAGATCTGGGATGAGGTGATTAAATGAATCTTCAGCTATTGGACTTTGATCTGAATGTGTAAAATGCATTTACTGCTCTATCACTCTGAACTTTGATCCTGGTTGGGAAGCTGAACATTTTCCTTGTGGGAATTGTGATACACAAGCCAAATGAACTGTTAAATGCCTGTGATTGTGCCACACCCTGTGAAGGTGTTACACACACACACACACACACACACACACACACACACGTCTTCCCCAGTTTTTATTTCCTCCCACAGTGTACAGGGTTTCTGCGATTCCTTTAAAAATTGGATTTTCAAAAATTAAGACCTTAAGTATCATTTAAAAATGACTAGTATTTCTTAAATTCGAAGTTAAAGGTCTTAAAAATACTGCACACCCAACACACCCCCTAAATATTTTAGCGATTTTTCTAATATGACTTTTGTATTTTTGTGAATGAGATCAGAATTAGTGGAACCGCTTTTGGAGCTAGACAGCTAAATTCTGCACTTGCCGGTGGAAATCTTCTCCTTATATTGAAATATTATCTGATATTATTGAATCAGGAATAGTGAGGAGGGAAAAGTATTTTTTTTTCTAAATCAAATGAAACAAGACTTCATTTTGTCAGTAATACGTGGTCATGGCGCCCTGCGCACTTCCATGTTCACAACCGCAGCAAAGCAACATGCCACACAATCACGATGTCAAGATTGTGCGATTAAGTGAACGCAAAATGTGATTTTATGAGTAAATGAAGTGACAACATACGTCATTCTCTTGACTGGCTGCTCAGTCTCACTTTGGCTTGTTAACCGTTCCTGCCATGTTGGGAAATCAATTTTATATAATTTTAATCTGGTTGAGATTGCGAGGTAAATGAAAGATCAGCAAACGTCTGGTCCATAGTACCTATGATTCACTGATTCACAGAGAAAAACTCTGGCCCTTGGAGAAATGAATGGAATTTGATGAAAGTGGTCTTGAATTTGGCTTTCGTAAACCTGCAGAAACTGTGAGTGTAACTGGGATCTCACACTGATCATCTATAACCATGCAATCTGACTGCTGGTTAATCTTTATTTGTGTGTCTGTTATCTGTGCAGATTGGCACTAACCCCAGATTACGTAATCCAGTCTCTGCGTTCACTGATTTATGCAGTTTTGTTGTCGGTCAGAAAAGTCCTTTTTCGTTGCTGTTGAAAATGTACAGGCTGTGAAGAGAGAACATACATTAGACTTCCTGACTCTGAAGAACAGCTTCCTCACTCCCACCTGCTTCCTCTTCTGCAGGTCGTGGAGGACGGATACGAGTTCTTCGCCAAGAGGCAGCTTGTGACCTTGTTCTCTGCACCCAACTACTGCGGCGAGTTCGACAACGCCGGCGCAATGATGAGCGTGGACGAGACGCTCATGTGCTCCTTTCAGGTGAGAGCGAGTGGCCTTGACTCACGACAAGGGGAGCAAAGCTCAGCTCAAGATACACTGAGACATGAAAGCCGCCTCTGGCACACATGACTGGAGATCCAGACTTTTGCCGCAGGGCTACACATATATACACAAGCTGAATGAGTTCTGTGCAATGGTGGTGAGTGAGTTTTCAAAATGGTCTAATCGTGAGCAGGAAAAAGTTTTACGGATATATCGGATGATGTCGCGGAGCAGTTAAAGGAGCGGCGCATCTCTGTACTGCGGGTGTGTGAGTTATGATGGTTAATGTGTAACTCTTGTGTTTCGCAGATACTGAAACCGGCCGAAAAGAAAAAGCCGAACTCCAGCCGCCCTGTAACCCCACCCAGAAACATGGTCACAAAGCAGGCGAAGAAATGAGGAGGCCGAAGATCAGCTGGCCATGTTGGACTTTTATGTGGTCTTCATCTCTCTGCTTGGAGTTGTGCTTTTCTGGTTTTACTGGTCGTTGAACTCTCACAAACTGTCGACCGCCTTTTGTTTTATTCTGTCCCACTTTTACCAGTGACCTACGAAAGACCACTACTCCATGATTGGGAGGGGCACTATTTCTTTTTTTGTTAACTTTGAGAATTAAATGGCTTTTTAAACCTTCAGTACATTAGGACTGAGACACTGAACAGTCACCACATTTCAGACGCACACAACTGCAGGGCAGACTTCCTGTCCGTTGCTGAAGACCTGCAACACCAGTTGGATTTCTGAACACTTACACACTCCACAAGCGAATCCCCCCACACAAAAAACGCTTAAACCACTGTGAAAGAAACATACTCACCTTTTGATGACAATAGCGGCTTTCCAGCAACCTAGTTGTCAGCTGTGTGTTCATGCTTTTCTTTTTATTGTCATTTTTTGCTTGTGCCATTATTGTTTGATTCAAGTATATGAGATACCCAAAGTGGTGTGCTTCTTTTATATTTGCTTTTTCTTTTCTTTCGCATTGTATTGCACACTTTTAACTGTACTCCCCTCCAGCCATTTGTTTGTGTGTTTTTTTTATATGTTTTGCATCTTCCGTCCAAATTATTGGGTTTAAGCACATTAGACACTAAATCGGGTGGAACTATTTACTTGTCTGTCCAGTGCTATTTTTGCAGGTTTGAGAACTGATTTCTCGTCACACCTTTGGGTGGCAGAAATTGACTTTTTGCATCCAGTATGCGCATGTGGATGAACTCTCATGGACTCATTTTTTTTTTTTTTTTTGACATTTATTTTTGCATGCATCTAGTATTAGAAGTGTAGAACTCAAGGCCCGCGCCTTTCTCTGGGCATACGTATTTTAGCATGTCATCACATGATGTATATGGAGCTTCGAAGTGTTCAGAAGTAAATAAGTATGACATCATAAAAAAAAAAACCTAAGTGAATGATATATAATAGAAATATAAAATTGAAATAAACACATTATGATATACAGCTCATTATTGTGAAATATACTCCATTCTGCTTTATAAATGTTTTTATTACTGTGAAATATTATTTCATGGTCCTTATTTACATGGTCATTACAAAAACGGCCTCTGTTTTCCAGTCAGCCTTTTATTTCAAAATGGTGTTTTTCCCCAATGGCTGATTTATTTCATAATGCAACTTTTCAGGAGAAAAAGTCTGTCAATGAAGAGAGAGAGAGAGAGAGGGTGGAACTAGTTGTGTGATTGAGCTATGGAGCAACCAGGCATAAGCAATAGCAAATGAAGTGTTGATTTAGGTTTTCTGCTGCAAAAGCATTCTATGCAGTAAGCCATGAAATAAAGTTGCATGTTTGTGAAGGTCATGGCTGCAGCAATTATCCTGAGGGAGATCTGAAAATCGATGCTGAAATGGAGGCCTTATTTTTTCAACCTGCACATTTCCATCACTATGGAGGCACGTTTGTGTTTAATTTAAAAAAAAAAAAAAAAAAAAAAAAAAGACTAAACTGACTCACATTGGAATGCAAATTCAAATCTGTGAGCAAAAATTGACAAACCTGCATGGATGAAAAATACATTTACAGATAAGCACAGGGTGCCAAATCTTGGGTAATTGCCAAACATGCTGCATGGTGTTGGGCTGTAAGCACAACCCCCACCTGTGGATGTTGGGGCCTCATATCACAATCATGGAGTCGGTTTCTGACATTTGAGCAGACACATGCACCTTTGTGGCCTGCTGGAGGTCATTTTGCAGGTCTCTGGCAGTGTTCGTCCCGTTCCTCCTTGCACAAAGTAAGAGGTAGCGGTTCTGCTGCTGGGTTGTTGCCCTCTTACGCCTCCTCCATGTTTCCTGATGTACTGACCTGTCTCCTGGCAGAGCCTCCATGCTCTAGGCACTGACAGACAGCTCACAGCTCACATTGATGTTTCATCAGGATGAGCTGCACTAACTGACCCACTTGTGTGGGTTGTAGATTCCATCTCGTGCTACCACTAGAGTGAAAGCACCACCAGCAAGTGACCGAAACATCAGCCAGAAAGCATAGGAACTGAGAAGTGGTCTGTGGTCACCACATGCAGAACCACGCCTTTATTGGGGACGTCTTGCTAATTGCCTGTAATTTCCACCTGTTGTCTATTCCATTCACACAACAGCATGTGAAATTGATTGTCAATCAGGGCTGCTTCCTAAGACAGTTTGATTTCACAGTGTGATTGACTTGGAGTTATGTTGTTTAAGTGTTCCTTTTATTTTTTGAGCAGTGTATTTCACAATAATGATATAATGTGTTACATATATTTCACAATTTTAGGTTACTATTATAAGTCATTCTCTTATTTATTCGTGTGTGTGTGTGTGTATCGTATTTATTTATTTAATTTTGAACACTTTGGAGTTTCATAGATGTAGCTTTCCATCAGGTATTGATAACTTGCAACTGCAACCTTTTATCTGACATCATGTTCCTTCATGTCTCACTGAAACCCACTGTACATTTAAATTTTGTTCTGTCTTGGCAATAACAGATTTCCAAATATACTTAATTGTAATACTTGCTAAATAAATTTAGGCAGAAAGAGGGTCTACTGTATTGTCCCTTATTTCCTCACCCCACATGTTTACTCACTCGCTTATTAGTTTTCTCCATATCAATGTCCACATAATCTTTAAAATCATGATGTTGTCTGCAGTAAGTATTGTTTGATTTAAATTTTTTAAACCAAATAGTGTTTAATCCGTTCCCTAATGTGAAAGTGCACGGTGAAATCAAGATTTTTGTACTTGTAAAGAACAAAGACTACTGGGGTCTACTAGCTTCAGTAGCTACACCGTCCTCTACAGTCTTAAATTTTTTTTTCATTAGGCTCAATTGTTTGATTTATACACATATTTACATATAATTAAATTAGGTCATATTGCTGCTGAGTGAAGAGTGTGAAGATTAGTAATTCCTGCATGCCTGGTAGATTGCCTGTACATTGTACAGTGCCACCTGCTGGCCAATAAGAGGAAACGACGCACCAGTTATCCTTCACATGAGGTGAAGGGTTAGTTGAAGTTTTTTCAGGGTCGATTATTTAGCCCCACAATCCCACACACCCACACACACACACACAATCCCACATGAGGGTAGAAAAGTATAATTACTTAAAACTGTTTTATTTCTTTATTATATATAAACAAATACATTTTGTATTAAAATAAAAGTGATTGAAAAGATTTTGAAAAGATCTGAGAGACCTGTGCAAATTCCCAATACTGAAATTCCCAATCAGACCAGTTATTCTGGGCTCCTCCCACATTTGCATTTACTGTAGTATTCTGAGTAGTGCAGATGGCACTTGATGCAGTCCCTCTGGATGGCGCATCTTTACACGCAGGGTGAACACAGTGCACCGGTAATTTCCCCCGTTTCACAATCTTTCAAACCTTATTACACAGACCCTAAACAGGCTGCTCAACATCATGAAGCAGCTTCAACACAGAGTGAAGTGCACGTGTGTTGTTTACTCTCTTACAACTTTGTGAAAGTGTATAAAGATGGCCGGTGGATGCAGAAAGTACACTTTGCTGCCACAGTAAAATATATATAAATATTTTTTAAATGAACCCTCATGTGAAAAATGGACTTGTCCAGAATGTTCAGTTTGGGTTGTCAGTTATGAAAGGATACCTGCGCCCATTCAAGCATGTACAAAAATAACGGCTTCTACTATTCTCCAGAAGTACAAATGCATCATCTGGAACTGGGTCTTTGCCATCTGAACATGAATCTGAACATGGCGTGCGGTAGACTTGAGCCCTGCACAGCAGCGGTTGGTGAGACTGAAGAAAATAAAGGAAAAACTAAGGCAATGTTGGTGAGGTGGTATATTGTCCAGCTGTGGGTGAAAGTGCAGCATAGGTGTCTGTTTGCCTGTCACCTTGGGATGAACCTGATTTGTGTGCATGAGGAGCAAATCAGAGGGACCGTGGAACTGCCGGACAGTTAATTAAGAACACCGCTGAGATGGTGGGTCACCAGATCGCAGAAATATTTTGTGAACAACAAACATTAAAGTGATGGTTGGACTGTGATCTCCCCTATTCACTTGCTGGAAGAGTTTTTATTGATTCGGCTCAGTATGCAGTATCGCTATAAATCAAAACCTTGTGTGTTATTAATTTCTGTGCATTTGAAACGCAAACTGGTTCTCTTATCCTGTTAATATACAATCACAGATTTAACTCTATTCCCATACTTTAATGTTTTCATTCGGTTTTTATTAACAATTTAGTAATGCCATATCTAAGGACTGTCATGTGCTGTCATGAAATGGAAGCAGAACAGAGTAAGAGTGAATGTGGCAAAAAACCATAAACCGAATTGCGGTTGGGCGCAAAGAAGCGGGTGAGTTTTCGCTTTTTAATAAGTCGGGGCCAGACGAGGCCAGAGGAACAAGGATTATGCTTACTGGGAGTCCAAGTGAGCTGCCACGACTGAGCACGGAATACCAAGACGGCGCTGATTATAGGCTGTGAGAATCACCCAGTCACTTGACAACTGCAGTGTAAATCTGGTATCTGGTATTGCATATGGTATTTAATAATTAACCATGTAACCGTATAGTGGTTAAATAGCAGCATTAAGAGCATCACTGTGGGGGGGGTAACACTTTTTTGGAAACTTTAAGGTACACCTTCCTAGAAAAGAGAATGCAGCGTGTGTGAATGGAATAAAAAAAAAGTCTTTCTACCAATTCGATTCGATTGTGGTGAGGTACTGCAGACTGTGTGTCTGATATTACTGCCTACAGACGATCGCCTAAGAGCTTGGAAGTATGAGCAGACTTTTACGAAATATTCTGAAAACCATCCAGGAAACCTCCCAAAGACTGTTAGTCTTTGAATAATTTTCAGTCAAACAGGTAATCCGTGACGGGGGTTCTCATATTAAAGGTAAAACACTGTGTTAAGCAGGAGACGGTACATGGGATAATGTCGATAATTGGTACAGTGCTCTGAAGTCAAGCAGTCCGAAATGAAGACCTTCCTCAACGCTGCTGCTTCCTCTGATTAAACACAGGTCGGCTGGAAAGGAGAAAGCGGGGTCCTCTCCTCAGAGGGACGTCTCGTTGGTGTGAGGCCGCGACGTCTCCTCCTCCAGCAGGGCGATGCGCTGCTTCAGCATGCGGACTTGCGTCTCGTGCCGTTCCACCATGGCCATCATCTGAGACTCCAGCTTCTTCAGCTTGTTCTGGTGCTTCTTCTTGGCCTTCTCATACGCTGCAACCAGGTTACTGTGGAGAGATAATGGATACTGAGTCAGGATGTAGGTATGGAAAATTATATTACACTATTATTATACTAATAAACAGGTGTATAGAGTACAATTATTTTTTACTTTAACACTTCCACCCTATTGAAGCCTACACATTTCTGATATATGATCAATCCCCTTAAAATATTACAATAATGTCAAATGTCTCATTGATAATCATTCCTTTACCTCTGCAGTCTAATATTTGCTTGAAGTTAATGAAAAATTAAATAAAAAAAATACATGAAAAATGTAAATAAATAAAGTGACTGAAGAGGTCACATTATGTAATAAAAAAAATCTCTTGTCTTGTTAATACTGACATTTCAACATCAACAGCACCAACTCCGCACTTGTATTGTAACAGCACATCTGAATGAGATTTAGATTACAGCTGTAATCAGGCCTAAAAAAAATAGGCCCGACCCAGCACGACAATATCTGACAAGTGCTGCTTTTTAAAAATGTTTTGCACACTACAAGCTCTAGACGAGGAGGGAAAGGAAAAGTGCAGCAAAATGAGCAAGTTTTAAATTTCCCCTCCTCAGCAACCATTTTCAGCACCTCAAATGTCCTTCTTACTTTGATGCATCATCTCGCGACGGTGGCCGACAAATTAACATTTCATTAAAATTGTACAGCATGTGAAACACTTACCAAACACGGAAACAAATTTACAAGCAGCGACTCATACCAAAAGGGCAGGTCCCATAGACCGGCCCGTCCCGAATTGACCAGAGCCAGGATAAATTTAAAATTTAAATCTCTAATTTAAGATTACAGTGCCAACCCTGAAAGGATGTCACACTCTGGCGGGTTCTGCCACAAACTGGCTGTCAGGGGTGCTCAGATCCAGAACAGAGGAATAAAAAACAAAAAGAGCAGTTAAACAGGGATAAATTTGCTGCATTTGTCACAGTGGTTCACTGTGGGACCAAGCCAGCTGAGATCTGGCTGAGGGGTGGGGTAGTTTCTCAGCCTGGTTTACGCTCCACTGGAAGGGAGCCCTTGGGCAGTCATACACACTCACACAGCACAGCGGAGAACAGCAGCGTGTTCAGCGCGTCACAGATAAATAACAGCGGTCAGCAGAAAATGCTTCCCCTCGCTACCCCATGGGCCGAGTAATGCGAAGCGGGGGGTTTCCTGTTTTCTGTGACCGTATTGGATCACTAGGGGGCTGTCTTATTGCATCACGGCAGAGTCTGTCTTTCATCTCCTGACATACAGTACAGCTGCTAACAGTTATTTTTAAACTCTAATGATGTCACCAGTGTCAAGCAGGCCACATGTGCTAGAAACAAAACTCAAACCCAAACAGGGATAAAAAAAAAATGTCAGCAGGAAATGGTTCTCAACATTTTATGGCTTAGCGCTGTTTCTTATCCTGTCTAAAATATATTCGTGGAGGTTTGTATCTGTGCACGGGGCCCAGGACACTCCTGAACGTAGTTCTGACGGGTGTGACCGCTGTAGAGGGTATAGTGGGTACCTGTTTGCCCGTTTAAGGTCATTGACAAACTCAGCAGACTGTTGGTGCCGGACCTCACTGCTCTTGGTCAGTCTTTCCAGTGCTGCTACCAGCTCCTGAACACGACCCTTTAATTTCTTCTCTCTGAACACACACACAATACAAGAAAAACACACAACATTATTAACACTGGATGCACAGAAAAAGAACAGAACTGACCACATCATGGCATGAAAGCACATCATGGTCAGGAGAGCAACCGAAAAGAGGCCTGTGTGCAGAGGACTTGCTTGAGCAGCAACTCAGATGTTGCTGAATCCGCAGTGACCGCCTCACCTCCTCAGCGCATTGGTGAGTTCAGGTGCCAGGTCGCTGTCACTCAACGTCCTCAGGTCAGACAAGCTGATGGCTGGGGAGTCTCCACAGTCCTGCTCAAAAAAACAAAAACAGTCACTTTCTTTATAAAGTGCCTTGTACAGCAGTTCCATGGACTTGTGCATCTAGAAAATACAATATTTTGACATTTTTTCCATTATCATTTAAATTGACTGTATAAAGGAAGATACTTTTCAGAACTTGTGCTTTTCCGTTTTGTTCGTCCCATTTTCGGAAGATCATAGGTAATATTCTGAAATATTCAGGATTTCATTTTTACACATTTATATGTAGAACTGATTTAATTTTGTTGAGATGCAGCAGTATGTGCTTCTGTTTTTTAAAGTAACTCCGACACTAAACTGATCTACATTCATGTGGCAAAGCAGGAGTGTCTGAAAAATTGCACCACACGGGGGCGACCGCGAGTCACTCCGGCCTCAGACGAGAGGAGCCATCGTAATGGCATCATACGTTTACACAGCTACAAGTCCCATCATGCTCTTGTGCTGGCATGCTTGTTGTGGTGAGTCCACTCATGGGGTGTAAGGAGGTATAGAAACATGGATTCCATTAGCTGAGGTGTTGTAAAGGGGGGTGTGATGCTCATCTCTGGGCCCCGGCGCTTCGGAGGCCAGTTAGAAGGTGTGCTGGCTGGATATTTTGTATGATTAGAGCTCACTGTCTGATGAATGGGGTTCATCATCAGCCCTGACAGATTCTAACATGGCTCAGCGTGTAAAACCGCAGCGAGTCGCCTATCAGCATGTGGGGTGGGGGTTGAGAAAATCCCGCAAGCCACTTCCAAAGAAAACATATGGAAACAACTGTGGGAGGGAGAGCAAAATGGACGTGTTTTGACAAATGTGCAGAGATGGAGGGGAAATAAGCCCCCACTGCTCCTCCATGCTGAGATTTGCTGTTGTCTACAGGTTCCTGATGGTGAATTTTGCCTCATGGAAGTCTTAGAAGGTTTTTTTTTTTTATTGGGACACTGGCTGAAACCCGTCCTCACTGGATTACGGGGTTGATTTTTTTTTTTTTTAGATGACTGAATGGAATGGAGCGTGGAAGGGAGGCGATAGCGTCAGAGAGGGACAGAGGGTCGTACATCTGAAGGATTAAATGCGTCAGAGGAACAGGTCTTGGTGATTGAAAGAAGGAATTCTCCTTCTTCTCCTTCCAATACTCTGCTAGAAGCTGGTCCATTTGTATTTAGATGAAGGCGCAGCCTTCGCCTGGATTCATTTGGAGGCCAGATAAGATGGCAGAGAGACGCTGACCCTGATTCCTTAGAAAACTCGACTCAGTGGTGGGATAAAAGCAGCGTGGATTTTGGGAGCAGTGTGGAAAAAAAAGGTACATAAAACCACTTTGAAATGTTCTTCTTACTTTGAAGTATGTCAGGCAGAAAGATTACCTCCAAAGACCCCTGTTCCTCATGCTAAGAAAAAGAAAAAAGAAAAACAGCAGCAGGAGGAGGAGCATCTCATTCCAGCCGGACCACTGCATCTGCTGCCGGAGTTTTTCAAAAAATCACATCTCAGGACTTGGAGTGGAAGTGACGCCAGTTGTCCAGGCAAATCGCATTCACTGGAGCAGCAGAACACTGTCACGAGGCATTCTTCTAATCTGGGCCTGTGCCCCCCCCAGGCAGGCCCGGGGCAGAGGTGCTAAGAATAAATTCCCTGAGGGTATCTGGGGGAATTAACTCTTTTTGGGTTCCTGCTTGGTATGTTGCTACAACAGAAAGAGCTTCTACATTGAAATAGAAAAGTGTTTTGTACACGTTACAAATGTGCACAGAAACTGCAGCAACAGCCTTTTTTTGCACACTACATGGATTAAAATATATATATATATATATATATATATATATATATATTTTTTTTAAACCAAATGCTCTGTCACAGGCTCAAAAAATAGGTGTAGGTAATGCCATTACCGAGCACCACCCTCACACACTATACCTCGTTATTTTAGTGCCAAGTGTCCCAGGATGGGCTCCGGCATCCGTGACCCTGAGACTAAGTGGTTATGGACAGTGATTAGCTGAGATATCACCAGTTCAAAGAGGGAAATTATTATGAGGTAAGACCCTCGCGCGACAGGCATGGGTACCCGAGAATTTCCTACCCCTTTTTATGACCTCTGAATGACCTTAGTTTTAACATCTCTACTGAAGAATGGCTTTTTTTCTCACTTCACAGTGTCGACCCAGATCACGGGCAGAGCACCACATCAACCCTCCCAAGAACCTTCTGTGGATTTTTGTGATGACGTGCGAGAGTGCTGCTTACAAAAATGGTTGAGCAGAGCTTGCTTTGGCTGTAGATATTTGTATCGTCTGCATAACAGAATGCAGAGCAGGACGACATAAGCAGATTGCCATCGTCTGCAGTTTATCAGGCCTTCTGACTTTATCATGCAATCTGACATGCAGTCAATGCCACGCAGCTCCTGCTGTCAAAGTTTGCTATAGGTTTTTTGAAACACACACACACACACACACACACACACACACACATCTTTGACTCTGCTTCATTAACCTGATTTCATTTCTCATCATGGTTCCGGTTTATGTATTGCACATACTCTCAAATGTCAGCACATTTTGTGCTAAATGAGCGTTTTCTATGCAACGTCGCCCGGTCCCGCTCCATCTTCAAATCTGATGGTGTCTGGCTGTGAAGCTGCCGGCTACGCCAGACGCAGCGGTCCGACCCACACTGCCCGTCGCCCTCACTCACTCCCAGTCTCAGGAAGAGCAGATGAGAGGGGGGAGGAAATGAATCTGAGAGCAGTGCGGACACTGAGCTAAGATACCAGCCGCCTCAATTATTAATCACAGCGGGTCAGGCGGAGTGCTACAAGAGATGCAAGAGCGGAGGAGGACGATGAGGGACAAACAGGGAGGAAGCTGCTTTAGGTCGCTGTCGGGCGTCTGCACTGCTTCCAGAAGCTTCTCTCCTCTCAGCATGAAGCTGACGAAGCCGCGGGGAAGCCAAGCTGCACTTCCCACTGTGTTCGCGAAACCCACAAGGATTATTAATATCAATGACAGCTTATGAATGTCACTGTCAATCAGCAGCTGTTTAATTAACATTCTGTGGGCACAGCAGGGGTGGAGTCTTCTCCCTGTCAGAGAATTCGGCTCCGGTCGAGAGTAATTAGCAATTAGGAGTGGTGGTCATTTACAAACCACTACTTACACAGGGACAGGAGAAGCAGCTTAATGAACTTAATGCTTTATATTTATCAATACATTTTACTGTTGTAAAGCTGGAGAGCTCACAAAGTGAATATAGCTCACGTATTTAAAGTGGAGGGGGAGAAAAATCAATAAATCATTTGAGCGGTTGGTTTAATTTATGTCTTTTTCCTTTGCTCGAGCTGCTGGCGGAATCGAGGAAATTCTCCCGAGTGAGAAACCCTTACTGTGCTTTTGGGGCTTGGATTGTGTTTGGAGAAAAAGACCAGGCATTAATAAAGTGTGTGTCTGTGTGTGTGTATTTGGAGGAGTAGAATATGCCACAAATTTAACATCAGGGGACTGTTGAGCAATTAATGATTAAAACAAAGAAAAACACAGCCGTCGTCTTTCATTTCATGGTACACTGCTCAAAAAATAAAGGCAACAAAAACAAGACATCCTAGATCTGAATGAATTAAATATTTGTATTAACTTTACATAGTTGAATCTGCTGAAAACAAAACCTCACAAAAATGAACAAATCGACCATGGAGGTCTGAGTTTCAAAATGAAAGTGGAATAGCTCACTACAGGCTCATCCAACTTTGATGTAATATCCTTAAGTCAAAATGAGGCTCAGTAGGGTGTGTGGCCTCCATGTGCCTGTGTGACCTCCCTACAACGCCTGGACGTGCTCCTGATGAGGTGTCGGATGGTCTCCTGAGGGATTTCCTCCCAGACCTGGACTAAAGCATCCGCCAACTCCTGGACAGTCTGTGGTGGATGGAGTGAGACATGATGTTCCAGATGTGCTCAATTGCATGGGTGGGTCAGTCCATAGCATTAATGCCTTCGACTTGCAGGAACTGTTGACTCTCCAGCCACATGAGGTCTAGCTTTGTCTTGCATTAGGATCTCACAGCATATGATCTCACAGGGTGTCTCAGGATCTCATCTCAGTACCTAATGGCAGTCAGGCTACCTCTGGCAAGCAATGGAGGGCTGTGCGGCCCCCCCAAAGAAATGCCACTCTACACCATTACTGACCCACTGTCAAACCGGTCATGCTGGAGGATGTTGCAGGCAGCAGAATGTTCTCCATGCCGTCTCCAGACTCTCTGGCAAATGCCAAACATGCTGCACATGCTGCACCTGTAGACGTCAGGACCTCTCATGGAGTTTGTTTCTGATGGTTTGAACAGACACATGCACCTTTGTGGCCTGCTGGAGGTCATTTTGGAGGGCTCTAGCAGTGCACCTCCTGTTCCTCCTTCCACAAAGGCAGAGGTAGCGGTCCTACTGCTGGGTTGTTGCCCCCTACAACCTCCTATGTCTCCGGGGGCAGTGGTGGCCTAGCGGTTAAGGAAGCGGCCCCGTAATCAGAAGGTTGCCGGTTCGAATCCCGATCCGCCAAGGTGCCACTGAAGTGCCACTGAGCAAAGCACCGTCCCCACACACTGCTCCCCGGGCGCCTGTCATGGCTGCCCACTGCTCATTCAGGGTGATGGGTTAAATGCAGAGGACAAATTTCACTGTGTGCACCGTGTGCTGTGCTGCTGTGTATCACATGTGACAATCACTTCACTTTTTTTTTTTTTTTGATGTACTGGCCTGTCTTCTGGTAGAGCCTCCATGCTCTGGACACTATGCTGACAAACACAGCAAACCTTCTTGCCACAGCTCGCATTGATGTGCCATCCTGGATGAGCTGCACTACCTGAGCCACTTGTATGGGTTGTAGACGCCATCTTATGCTACCACTAGAGTGAAAGCACCTCCAGCATTCAAAAGTGACCAAAACATCAGCCAGAAAGCACAGGAACTGAGAAGTGGTCTGTGGTCACCACCTGCAGAACCACACCTTTATTGGGGACATCTTGCTAATTGCCTGTAATTACCTGTTGTCTATTCCATTTGCCCAACAGCATGTAAAACTGATTGTCAGGGTTACTTCCTAGCTGATTGTCAGGGTTACTTCCACTTACTTCCTAAGTGCAGTTAGATTTCACAGAAGTGTGAGTGACTTGGAGTTACATTGTGTTGTTTAAGAGTTACCTATATTTTTTAGCAGTGTATTAAACTTCTACACAATCTCTATTATATTTGCACAAATGAGTAGTAATTCAGAACAGAAAATGCCACAAGCGATTGCCTTGTTCACCAGTATAACGCAACACGGTGATGTTTTTCCACCCCTTGAATTCAGTGAGGAGCATCAACGTCATGTTCATGAAATCAGGAGCGAAAGTGTTATTTGTTCACACAGGTCTGGAAAAAAAGATGAGAGACCACAACCTGCCTTTCTATTTCCAAGACAGTCAGTCTTTGTTGAATTTCAACATTAACACACAGCTGATGTTTTCATTATTAATGTAACTTTTTGTGTGTATGTGTGATTTTTAATTTCTTGTTCATTCTTACTTTGTTTTTCTTACATTCATACTTTGTTTTACTAATAGGATTTTCTCATTTTAATTCGTGTACTAATTCATAAATTCATTGAACTTCAAACATTCTATAAATTCAGCTACACAAATAAAGTAATAATAATGTTTTGATAACATTTTGATTCAGTAGTTTACATTATATTCACCTATGAGTAAAAAAAAAGGTTTCTGCAGCCTCTTAATTGTGTGTATGTTATACCTTGGAGCCCTTGTCTTTCCCCCCAGCGCTGCTCCCTGTGGAGCCCAGTGATCGGCGTCTCTGCTCCTGCTGCTCCTCCACCTCTGACTTGAGGTGCTCGATGTGCACCAGGTATGCCTGCTCCTGCGCCTCCCGCGTGCTCAGCTTCAGCTCCAGAGCTTTCTTCTCCTTCTCCAGCAGGTAAAGCTGAGCCTTCAGCTCCGCCATCTCCTCCTGAGGGAGAGTCACACACATACACAATTTACACTCTCAGTTGTGCATACCCTATTCTTATGAAATGTAGGCAGGCACATAATTTATTGCTACACCAGCACTGAAGGACACAAGTAAGGTCACGTATTCAGAGCCCTACTCCTTGAGAATAAACAATAAGGAATGCAAAACGGCCCAATAATACCAGGAATGTCCACATTCCTGCTGAGCCCCCTGCAGAATAAAATGGAAATGAAATGAATAGTTGATGAGCTTCTTCCTCTTTTAAGATCCAAATAATGTCACTTCAAGAGTTCCTCTGAGATACTGCCAAGCAAACTAATCCTGACCCCGCCTGCACGCTATCAACTCAAGATGGTATCTTCTGCCAGGATGCTGACGCGTAAACGCTCAATGCTCCACCTTCAAGGTCATTCCGCGATGTGATGGCGAGGTCTGGACTAATCTGGAACGCAGCGCTGCACCCCTGAGACTGACCTGGAGCCCCTGCTACTTCATCATTCCAGCAATACTGGCAGAGGGGAAAACATAGTAGGTTGAGCTGAATAATGTTGTTGTTCTTCCTGAGTTCCACATTCAGTGTGAAGCAGCAGGTTTCTCAGTTCGTAAACACCTCAGCTCTCCCAGGGCTGAGGGCAGGCCAAAGTCAACAGTGAGAGGGTTACGGGTGGACCACCCTGGCTCGGCATGAAGACAAATTTATGATATTCATTTACACAATAGACAAAGACAATGTCTGTTTTTTGAAGGAATTGATTGCACGCTTAGATGCTTTTTTGCTTGAGTTTGTGGATCCTTCTTAAAGGACTAGCTCTAAGAAGTGCTACTGGGTGCAGTACTGTGTGTGCTCTATATTTCCAGATGGATGGATGTATAGATCAACAGATGGAGACATACAGTAAACCGATACACACATGCGTGCTGAAGTTTACATGGGTGTGTGTGTGGGGAAGGCTTGCCTTCATAGCCATGAGCTCCTGCATGAGGACCGCGTTCTCCAGGTCCAGCCTGTGTGAGTCTCCACGAGGCTTGACGTCGTAACTCAGAGGGTCAATGTGAACGCTCTCCAGCTCCAGCATGGTCAACTTTACGGCGGAGCGGTCATTCTTCAGCTGCTGGACATAGTCCTTCAGCCGCTGCTCATCCTCTTTGGAGAAGTCTGTGTCACAGCTGCTGGCTGTGGAGCTGGTTGTGCTGAAATAGAAAGTCAGAAAGAGACCAAAAAAAATTTATGAGAAAACGTATTCATGGGCAAATTTTTTTTTCATTTCCACTGTAAGCAAACAATAACTGAGTACTTAATGTGAACATGCAGATACATAAAAACACATTCAATCTTCACAATGAATGATACAAACAGTAATTACCTATCTTTATATGCAATGCACATAGACACACACACACACACACACACACACACACATGCGCGTACGGGCAATTTAGGCAAAGGATAAAGACAGATGGGGCATGAAGAATTGCTCCAAATGAATCCGGTCCTCCCCACTGAAAATGGGCACCCTAATTACAATGACAATTCCCATTATGTCCGCCACTGTATAAATGAACATAGTCACATGACTGGGAGGCTGAGAGGTAATATGAGATGCCCATCACAGACATTGTAATCACTGAGAATTCTCCATATAAAATGAAGAATTAACCAGAGGAAATGGGAAAAAAATGATATATATTCATATAATCAGATGAATATCACATATATTCATTTCATCATATATAAAATTGATCACAAAATCCATGGCAGGACACAGGATATCCTCACCAAGGATTAGAAATACATTATCAAATCACACTGAAGTGGAAAGTAAACCATCAATTATCTATACACATCAGACCATTTAAATCAAACCTTTCTGCTCACGTGCTGTCCTTAATAAATGCCACACACACGCTGCATTAAATCACAAATTTCAATCAATTCAGACAATTAATGGCCCAATATAACCCTAAAGGGCCAATATGTTTGAAGAAAGGGAGTAGACTTGCAATGTATTAAATGTCAAGACATTTCTCTATTATAAGCAGATTCACATTAATTTCCCCTGAAACTATACCTGACAAAAATCCCGTGCAACAATCGACTTTTCAACTATTTCTATATCTTGTCTAAATGCAATCAAGCAACTGAAGGCCCATCTTTAGACTGTATGTGTGTGTGTGCATAAAGTGTTTGACTTCAATAACTGCCTGCCTTCCCGTCTCCAGCTTCCAATACTTTCCAATCTGGGCTTTAATAAAGTGCCTAGATGTGGTGGCAGTGTTACCATCAACACACACACACACACACACACACACACACACACCAAATACTATCCCTCTTCTTCACATCATTCAGCTGTAAAATTTCACTGCTCCTCCACCACGTACCTGGAGATTTCTGAAAATAGCAAAACCAAAGTTTCTTATTTCCTGATTCTCTACAGTAATTTACAATTTACTTTATCCACCACCAAAATCCTGACTGTCTACGAGCATGGGGGTTGTAGTGCTGTTTAGTAGTGCTGTCAAAAAGATGCTCATTTTCTGTAAAACCATTAACTACACTTTCTCTCTGACACAAACACACATGCACTCAAAAGACGTTTTCATGCATCTGTCGAGAAGCTTGTGTAAATATGATTTCATCCTCCTTATATTTATTTAAAATGTAACCTTAAACCTGCATACCAGCCATAATAACTATAAACTATACTCCATAACCACAGACACACATGCCAAGTAAAGGAACATTCTGAAATATTAGTTAGAAGTACAAGAATACACACACACACATGCACACACGTTTACATTTATTGGCATCAGTTACCCGCAAGGTGGGAAAAACTAACAAACACCAGCTGGATGACTTCAAATGAAAATCCCGAGGCAGACATTTTAATACACACAAATATACACACACGCTCAGGAGACCACCGAAGGGGGCTCTCCACTGAGCTTCAGATATGCACAGTACACACACACACACACACACACACACACAAACACACCTGGTGTGGCTGTTGGAGGACAGACTCTCCCAGGGCTGAACGCTGCAGCCGCTCCCAGCAAAAGCAGCTCCGCAGCTCCCGTCCAGTCGGGTCAGCAGGTCCCTGGCGGCCGTCTCTGCCGTCTTCCTGCAGTCATGCGCCTGCTTCAGGATCTGAGTGACGCTCTCCTCACCCAGCTGCTCGCCTGCACAGCCGACACGGCGCATCAGAAGGCTGGAGAGTTTCTGATGTTCCTCATATCACAAAAGTGGTGAATCTATGTGCGTAGTCTATTTCTTTTTTCTCAGAATACATTAATGCAACTCAAAAATGTGAATATTGTGAAATAAGGCAATTTGTTTTAATAATTTATTATAAAAAAACTTTTTATATAGTACTATTAATATTTTTTTATGTTATTTGCATAAGCTATTTTTATCAAGACAGCTTTTATAAGAAGGTTTACCTTTTTTAATTAAAAATTTAAAAACAAATGACTTTTCTCATGATATAATTTTTTGAGATGCATTAGTAGTCTGACATTCCTTGAAACATATGATTATTTATATATGCCTTTTTTTTTGTTCAAGGTGCCATTTATAGAGCCCCCCAAACAGCCAAGGCCCTGTGGATGCTGTATGGCCCTGAACGCTACAGTGATGCCCCACTGTCCTGGTTCTGCATGTTCTCCTGTGTGTGGATGAGGTGTGTGAGGCACAACTCTTCAGTTCTGCTATCCGCTCTGGGACAGTTCGGTGCTGTGCAGCTGCAAGTGGTCACCATGGCCACATCTGCACGGACGATTAAACTTTACAGCTACAGGCCGAAAGCGTAAAAGGACACCTTATGAACGAATAGTTGAAGCAAATGAGGCCAGCTCCTCTGCAGTAGCCTCAGGGATGAACTGTTCTGTGGGCTCGGCTCTGTTAGACATATGGAGGTATTGATCGGGCCAGGCACTTAATTTCAGGTCAAAACAAATGCCCGAAATATCCCTCTTTAATCCATCTGCAGGAACCATTCGATAGCTATAGTTCAACTGCAGGTCACTACAGTCAAAGGCTCTACAGCCTCTAAAGAGCTGGACAAACAAAAATGGCTGAATAAGACATTGCCATAAATGTATTCAGTAATGTATTCTGGTACGGTGCATAAAGAACAAATGTATTCAGACTACAAAAATGTTTTTTTTTAACATTGTTTGCTCATTTGTCTTTTGCACTAGTACAGGGTGGATGTATTTGTCAGGTGCTTTTTGAATATCGGCATCAGTGTGTGTGTGAGGGTCCAAGAGATACCCACCCACAGTGCTGACGCCAGCCGCTCTGAACTGCCCCAACACGAGACTCTGCTCGCTTTCAGCCAGTGCCAGCAGCAGCTCGTAGGCCTCTATACACTGTTCACTGAAGACACAGGAAACAACATGTCAGATGACAAGCAGTTCAGACGCACACACACGGAAGCCTCTGCAACGGGACGCCGACACATTTTCCAGACAAAACACACACTAGTATTAAATGAACAAGCATTCACACAAATACACACAAACCTTAGGGCAACACCTACTACCCAATTGTTCTAAATTTATTCTAAATTTGAAGTGAGAATTCGAAATGTGTCAAATTTTTAACCCGTCAAATTTGAGAGCAGTGGGCTGCCATGAAAGGCAGCCGGTGGAGCGGCGTGTAGGGATGGTACCTCAATCAAGGTACATGTTCCCCGCATGTTCTGTACATAACTGTAAAACAATCCTAATGATTTGGCCATGCTAGTGCAGTAATAAATATTTTGGTGAACACCTAAAAACTATGTTCAGCAACACTGCAAGAGCCATAAGTGCTGCCACACCCACATCCTTTCATTTCCGTGTCCTGTTGCCTGTTTTCCCCTCTGCTTTCCCCTCTTCCCATCAGACCTGCTGGTCTGTACACCCTGTCGTAGTCGGCCGGTCAGGACTGAAATGGCAGACGCTGCGACAAACGAGCATCGGTGCTGCTCTGATTCCCCTCCTCACCGTTACCGGCAAGAGCAGCGCTCTCAATTACTGCGCCGTAAAACAGTCCAGCACAGTAAAACCAGCGCCTTTCAGCCTTTATCACGTTACATTTGTTTGCAGTGTGTGTCTCTGTGTGAGTGTGTATAATTCTGTAATTCTGTAATGTACTTTCTTTGAGCGAGTCAGTGTGTGTGTGTGCCTGGTGGGCTTATTGGCCTGCTTGTTTACGAGCTTGGCGCCATCTCCATCTTCACCGGGGCTCAGCGTAGACCCACCACTCTGTAATGAAAGTCAACCCCTCAACCCCCCCAATCAAAAGCCCGACCCGTCCGCCCTGTTGACATCGCGACCACCGGGGACGAAATTCAATCAAAACTCCGACCTTATGCCTCGCTGCAAATGACAAACCAAGCCCAGATGGCGTGTCTGTCCGTCTAGGTATGGAAAAAATGAAACCCGGAGCCTCAGCCCCATTAAATCGATGGCCTTATGAATAAATCATGCACAAAGAACACCGAGGACTGCCACTGATCAACAGGGAAGAATTGGTGGGCAGAGACAGCAGACAAACAAGAGAAGACCATTTGTTGACTGTTGCCATGCGTCTTATCTGCGCATCTCTACGTCCCTAAAAAAAAATGTGACCAGGAGAGTTTTACTCAGCATCAGCATAATCTTTAAGAAAAATGGTGGGTGTTTTGGAGGTGCTATATATGACATGAAAAGAGAGAAGCTGCACAAATACATACCAGACAGATATTTGGGGTAAAAAAAACACAAAAAAAATATGAGCTTAAATAGAGTGAGCTGCATTATTTACTCTGTGGATTTTATTATATATTCCAGAAATTCATTTGTGGGCAGTGGGGGCCTTGCGACTAAGAAAACAGACCCGTAATCGCAAGGTTGTGGGTTCAAGTCCCAAACCGCCAAGGTGCCACTGAGGTCCCCTTGAGCAAGGTACCGTCCCCGCACACTGCCCGCCACCCACTGCTCACTAAGGGACTTGGCAAAGTTTTTATTGTAAACATGCCAGTCTTCAGGTTTCCCTGCAGATTTCACCTCAGCTCTGCACGCGGCGCAGATGGACTGTTCCACGCTCCACAGTGAACGTGCCGCTGCTGCACCAGTCCTGTACCACTGATCCCAGTGACGTCTGATGGGAACGCGGTTAATTGTAAATGGCACCAATGTGTTTAGAAATAGATTAGAGTTCCTCATTAGGCTGGGGCTGAGTGCACTGGGCTTTTTAAATCATCTTATCAGACAGCAGAATGTAGTCTCACACACACACACACACACACACACACACACACACTATTCTGATGAGCCAGGTTACACTCATGTTAATGCCATGCAAATTAGTCCCGTCACGGGCAACTTTCAAAGAGCCTTCGACCTCCGTAAGCTCAGCCTAATTATAATTACAGGAGGCTTCTAACGAGGCAACATTTACATGCACCTTGATTCTGTATCAGAGCAGGAGCCGCTGCTGCACTCGTGCCACTCAGAGACGGAGCTAAATCTTTACATAAAAAAAAACCCATATCATGTCTTCCTCCTGATCTGTGATTTCCCTCTCAGCCCAGGAATTAATCCCCACTGTCTGTCATTTTAATTTGGCGGAAGAGAGAAATCTACAGAGAGTTGGATGAAGCGCTGAAAGAGAAAAAAAAGAGAATGCAGCGTTGGGTTTGCAGCTTGTAGTCCTGTCACGTCAGTACAGGAAGCGGTGGCCTTTCCCTTTCTCACAAAGAAAAGAGGAGCGGCAGAGAAAAGGACACAGAGACACAGATGAAAAGGTACACAAGCAGTGGTGAGGAGGAAAGAATACAGAAGAAAAGAGTGATAAAGGACAGCGAGAGAACTAAAAAAAGGCAGAGAGAAAGAACATTTGATAAAGATAAAGGACAGATAGAGAAAAACAGTAGTACAGTGATAAGGAAAGTGAGAGAAAAAGAGGGAGAAATGCAGTAATAAGGACGGGGAGAGAGACAATGGGATAAAGAGAGAGCAATAAGAGGAGCTGTAAGGATGGAGTGGGTGAGAGGAAAAGCAACAGAGGAGCACAAGTGAAGGAGAGTCGGAGAGATAAAACCGAAAGGGTAGAGAGAAAGCAAATTAGATGGCCAGGAAGGGATAAAGGCAGAGCGAGAGAGAGACAGAAGGACGGGAGAGAATGTGATGGAGGTATAGAGTGATAAGAACAGCCAGAGACAGAGGGAAGGAGCGAGTGATAACGATAGAAATAAAGGTGTATTAGTATGCTGAAGAGCAGAACAGCATCCCTTTAAAAGCTGAGAGTGCATACACCTGTGTTTTGTGTGTGTGTGTGTGTGTGTGTGAGAGAGAGAGATACTTCACTGCAGACACGGTGCAGAGTAAATCCAGCCGTCCGTCAGCAGCATCTAATGAATGCTTAGAGACGAGAGGCAGCCACCTGCGTGCCTCAGCACAGCACCTGCAGCCGATTTCCCACAATTCACAGCTGATGGCCAATCAAAACGTCAAAAAAAAAGAATTACACACATAAGTGGGTAAATCAACCAAGCGCTCAGTTTGAAGAGCCGACGGGTACGTCGTCTGCATTAATGTGCATGGCCAGGCCTGACATTTTCTCTGCTTCGTACGTGGCCATCATGTTTAATGTGACCAGCAGAGGGAGGATTGGGGACACCAAGATAATCCCGTCACGTGGAGAGACAGCTTCACTGTCTCCTCAGAACGCAGTTTTCATATCACTCATCTCAGGTCTTCCGAAGATTGCTCACATACAAACACCATCTTCCACATGCCTACCCCCTCCGTCTCCAGTACCTGTACTGCAGGGCGAGTCGGAGCGCCGTGGCGTTGGACTCGTACTTGCCCACCAGCATGCTCATGCGCTCCGCGTTGCTCTTGCACTCCTCCAGTGTGATGGTCAGCAGGTCGTTCTGGGACTTCAGGTGTTCGATGCGGCTGTATGAAGAATAACTAAATTAATACTTGGTTACTGATTATCCTGCAGTGATACTAGCAGACGAGCGTCAAATTCAATCAAAAAAACTTTGGGCAGCATTCCAGTTATTCCCAAATTTGGTCCACTGGGTGTTTAAGTGGGTTAAGACCTGGTAACTACAGGTCATCTCATGTGATTAACATAATGAGCCATTCAATGTGACGTCATCCTCCTGGAAGAACCTTTGATTTTAGAACTCAATGGATGGAACTGGCAAGGCCTCAGGAAACAATATAGTGTTCTGGTCCCCGCCCTGTGCCCTGTGTCCCAGGATGGGCTCTGACAGCAATGACTCTGAGTAGGACCAAGCGGTTATGGAAATTAAGTGAGTGCGAGAGAGTGAGTGAATGCTAGAGTGGTTATTGCTTAAATTATTGCTTAAAAAAAAATGGCACACACCACGCAGCCAGAATGGACATTTGACAGTGATCGCTTCAGCCTTTGCATGCTCATGTTACGAGGCTTTCCAACAACACTGACAAATGACTATTAATTAAAAAGGATTAGGGGTCTAATGCCCACACTGCACAACCTCAGACAGCCAAGATCCAATTTAAACCACATCAGGAAAACATCTCAACATTTGTTAAGTGAGAGTGCAGCGATGGCTTAAATCCCAAACGGCATAAATCCACATCTGTCTTAAGGATGGACACATTTCCTGCCACAGGCCTTTGGGCTGAAGCTCTTAAGCCTTTCAAGTAAAAAAAAAAAACAAGAAATCTGGTTTAAAATTCACCTACAGTTGAAACACAAATACAGCAAAGTGAGGAAAACAGTTACGTCTTTCATAAACCTGATATTGAGTGTGGGTATAGGAAGGGAAGAACTACACCTGACCACAGCAGAGACACACAAATCTGTGACTGTTGCAGAAAAAGAGCAAAATCAGTCACCTTTAACGAATGGTGGCAGTTCTGTGCTGACATATATCATGCACGTCCTACGCGGCAAAAAAGGACTGGTTACTTCACTTTGTTCCATTTGACAGAACTCCATTCTGCGGAGTACCCTCTGTGTACTGACTACCATTATATATCTAAATAAGCTACTGGAGAGTCACATTTCCCTCTGGATCAATAATGTCTGTCTAATTAAACTAGACGCTGGACCCTACTGATGGTTTGGTTTAAGTTAAGTATATCCTTCATATATTGAAGTTGTTTTATGATGCATCCATTATAGAGTCACCACAATTACATAGAAGGTATACAAACACGTTTTTGTGAATATTGTATACTGTATATTCCCAGCCCTGCACCGCCGCCGTGAGAAGCCCACCTGTTCAGCCGCTCGGTCTCCACCTCGAACTCGCGTATCTTGTTTTCGGAGATGGCCGAGCCGTGGGAATACAAAGTCTGGAAGATTTCCTGGATGTTGGAGCAGTCCTGCAGAGAGTGGGCCAGGTGCTCCGCTACGTTGCTGGACACCTGAATCAAGGGCCGGGGGAAAGATTGTAAAGCCAATGCAAGAAATATAATAACATATTACAATAAGGCCACACACACTGCAAGAAAAAAGATTTACTCAGTGGTGCACTTCAGCAGCAGGCAAACCCAAAGGGTACGAGCAATTGAATCAGCAGGAAGGCTCGCAATGAGCACCATTACTCTGCAGTCCTTTACATAACCCGTCTCCCAGACCGGTCTCAGAGGAGTCGGCACTCCCACTCGCTCCATGTGATCTACTCTCGTCTCAGCCTTTACGTCTGCTCGTGGGGACGGGCTGAGCTGAGAATTCTGAAAGAATTCTAGAATCGTTGCTGCTGACTTTTCTCCAGAGGCCAGTTAGAAGAGGACGATTAAATGTGTAGAGACTCCCTGCACCCACTTCTCACCCCCTACAAGCTGGGTGTCTGTCACCTGGCATGAGGGTCACCTTCAGTGTTGGACACAGTCACCCTGAATAGTAGCCAGGAGTGGTTTCACTGACACCTGAGTGACAAAGTGGCGCCTCGTGCAGTAAAATCGTTCTGCAGGAACGATGGAGCTGCTATTATTACCCAAAAAATGCAGGGAGAAGGGAGAGTGCCTTCCCGGCTCTCTCTCTTTCTCAGACCTTTCAATCTTTTATTTTCTGCATTCCTCACCCCAATGCTGCTGATTTCAGATCCCAGCACAGGCCTCTCCGTGGATGACGACTCGGAGCGCGTTTTGGACAGTTTCACTCGCTCTGCCACCTGGAAAAATGGTTGAGGAAAGATGAAAAAAAAAAGGATAGAATCCCACTGATCATTCCTTCTCAAGTTCAAGCCCAATGGTGTGTATATGTGCACAAATGTGATGATCGCAGTCCCTGCAGCCTGCAGTCTGACTTTCTTTCAAAAGGACTGTATTACACAATGAAAGAAAAAACTGAATATGATGGCCTTAACGGCCTTATATATTGAATAAGCATCACTGCTGCAATGCAGAAAACAGTACATTTCAATATAGCTGTAATAGTTATTAACTATTGTGTGCCCTCAGACTAACAGTCAAAATAAGAACATTAAAGAGGGCAAATTGCTTGACATTTACGTCCAAACCATTGCCACATATGGCAATTCCAAATTAGCCTTTAAATCTCTCTGGGTTGAGAGTTTTTTAATTGTCTTGAAGACAGAAACAGAGTGGGTTGAGCGCTCTTAAGCAGGTGAGGTGGTTACCTTGGCGACGGGGATGTCATTGCTGCTGCTGCTGGTGCTCAGCTCTCCAGTGCTGGGGTTGATGGGACGGCTGGCGGGGGTGAGGCGGCTGGGGCTAGAGGGGCCACCTGGCTGCACACTCTGGAGGCGTGTCTGAAGCTCTCGCACCTTAATAAAACACACAGACACACACACAAACACAACACTCAGATCAATCAAGCAATCAATCTGCAAATCACTTAACTGGTTGGTGAGAAAAACCAATCAATAGTTTTAAATGATCCACCACACACAACACACATGAAATTAATTAACTTATTCTGAAATGACCAGTAAACATGATCTATTTAAAAGCTTAATTGTATTGAACGGAAAATAACGGAACATGTTTCAACAGAGCAGTGCTGAATAAAGAAAACCTGGTTACAGATCTCCTGGTCATTCAGATCTCCGGCCTAAACCTCTTAACTTGCCTCGGTCTAATGGGGCAGCCACCACCGTTCACCCTGTCAGTGTGACATCTCTCTCGCTCCATGAGACCTGTGTCACACCTGAATCTGGGCAACGCTCCTGCGCTCTGTATTGTGGAGGTCACTTCTCTAATTTATTCAAAGGACAATGGGGACATGAGGTTGTGTGGAGAAACTACTCCAGCAGATGACAGAGAGAGAGAGTGAGGAAAAAAAACAGCCTATCACACACACATATATCCTCAAAAAGGACATTTTCTGCTGGTCCTTTTTTGCCTCTTTAATTTTAAAATATTTGGCCTTGGCCACTGATAGTAGATTTTAAGATTCATGGATTGACTGTTTATCACCATAGTCCTCACAAAGATGCAAAAAAAAATGTATCTGTGCAAGAAAGCATTATTATCACATCTAAATATCCTTGACATGTCCAGATCTCCCACCCACTCACAACTGGTTCATGAACCCAAACACGGACCTGCTTCTCTGTACCAGCTTCATTCAATTCAAAGTGAAAAAAGGACAGAGAGGGAGTTTAAATTCCAAGCATAAATACAGATCACTCTTTCCCACACACATACACACAGGTTGAGAGATGTTCTTCAACCCAGAGAGACTGGAGAGAACAGCTCTGGCCCTGTCATCTCTCCCCTCCGACCCCAGCAGCGAGAGATATCGCCCTCTGCTTAATGGTCTTTCTGATGTGCTGCATGATGCCTCACCTCCGTTACTAAACAAAGACTGTAGGAAACAGCGTAACAATAGACTGGCTTCAAACACCAGAGCAGAATTAGGTAGTAAATCCCAGAGTTTAACTGCAGAGGGAGAGCGGAACTAGACTCAGATAAGCCGGAGAGAAAGGGAGTGGCATGATAGAAAGATCAGAGAAAATAAAGGGCAGGTGAGAGAGTTACTGTGATTTGTGAATCTCAGTCTCGGTACTAATGTCATGTCAGTAAAGCCTTTGAAGTTGAAGAGAGAATGACAGAAAAAGAAACAAGAAAGAAAGGAGTGAGTAAGTGAATAAGAGTGACCTGAGAGAGTGAGTGAGAAAGCATCTGACAAAGTGAGTGAGGGAGGGTGAGAATGAGACAGTGAGTGAGAGAAAGAATGAAAATGAGTCAGTTGTTGAGAGGCGGGGTGAAAGAGAGGAGTGAGTGAGCGAATGTAAGCAAGTGAATGGGTCAGTCAGAATGATTTAGAATGAGAGTGGGTAACTGTGAGTGAGTGAGTGACAGCGAATCCGTGCGAGGGATTAAGAAGCAGAATGAGTGAGCAGATGAATGAGTAAGACAGAGAGTGAGTGAGAGAGAGAGATTAAGAATGAGAGTGAGTGGAAGAAAGTGAATGAATATGTGAGTGAGTGAGAGTGAGATTACGAGTGAATGTGTGAGAGAGAGTGACTGACAATGGGAGAGTGAGAGAATGACCTTGTCTTCCTTTCTATAATCAGAGAAGACGAAGGGTAACAAAAAGGCAGAAGAAATATCAGTAGCAAGAGAGAGAGAAAGAAGAAAGAAGAGACAGCAGCAACTCTGAACGCTGCTTAGTTTTTCCTTGCCATATTCTTCTGCCAAAAAGTGGCTACAGCCAAAGGGGCTGCAGTTCCACCATCACAAGCTCAGAGACAAGCCAGTCACCTCCCTAACCCACCCCTCTGAAAGAGAAAGAAAAGGAAAAAAGCAGAAAGACACAAAATGATAGGTTTGAAGGAGGCAGCTGATGCTGGCCAGTAATTATGCAATTTATGTTCTCCTTGTAATTTCCTCATTCAAAGGAAAATGCAACTGTAAAAATTTGGCTCGAGAAATAAGTATAAAAAAAAGAAGTAGCAATGTGCATTACAAAGCCCCATTCTCTCCCAAGCCAGGCAGCAGCTTTAAATTAATATAACTCTAATAAAAAGAGAAGAGGATCATTTGGAAAGGAAAGCAAATGAAGGTCAGTAATGCACAGCGGCAACGAGAACGAGGACTGCATCTCTATCATTAAACAGGGAATACAAAAACGAGAAAAAAATGCAATCATGTACATGCAGCACATTCGCATGTATATAAATCAGACTAACAACGAAATCGCCTTTCTGCAGAGTCTCTTTCGTGAAAGGGCAAGACTTGGATTGTTATCCTGGATAAACACGAGGCGGGGAGAATCCATTTCAATTACAGAGAGTGGACACCGGCCCCCAGAGGACACCACCCAACACGGTGAAACCTTTTTACAGACTCAGCCATTAAAGAAAAAGAAAAAGAAAAGAAAAAAAAAAAACAGATACATAAATGAAATAGCATTAACGTCATGTGTTCGTCCAATTATTCCATAGCTGAGGATGATTTCATTAGGCTGGGGGGGTTATGGGAAAACCGATGCTGTGCCGGAGGAGGCCTCACATGGAGTCTTTGGTCTCGGAATGGCGACCAGGCCACGTCGGCGTAAGCAGCAGTAATAGCCGTCGTCCGCTCCCTCGCAGCATTGGATCTGTAATCGTGTTAGGGCCCTAAGCAGCTTCACCGGGCCGCTGCAGAGCAGCAGATTTCATTATGTGTCTAAAAGAGGCAGACATATTGATTGGGCAGCCTGCTGAGCTTGTTTGTGCTCCCTGACATTGCAGCTGAAGAGGTGCAAGTCTCCTCATTTTTTTTAGACACATGACTGGTGAAAAAGCCAATATTTGGTTCGGTTAGTATTTTATTTTGGTGGTGGTGGTGGTGGCCTGAATGAATCCATCACAATTTAAAATCATATGATGCATCTGTCAGCGGTTGCCCAGTGCACCAGAGTGCATGACTATATTTGAACAGCGTTTGAAGTGAACATGCATGACAGACCAAAATTACAGGCTGGAGAAGGTAGCTTTGATTGGGTCTTGGCTCTGGACAGGTTAGTTCCATGCTACCGGCTCCATTCTCACACAGCTCGGTCCAGGGGGAACACCTACAGGCCGCATTCCAGCGAAATGGTGGGTTTATATATACACTACTCACAATAAGCTAGGGATATTGTTATTTCCATGAGTGATTTTCCTATTTGCTCTTAATTTTTATGAAATAAATAAAAGTTCCCTTTTATATCACTAATTTTCATTAGTTTAATATTTATTACCCCAAAAATATAGACAATTACAGGGATAGCCATAAATAACAAAAATTGACAGTCAGTAGTGGGTGTTTCCACCATTTGCCGCAATGACAGCTTGACAGCAATGTCTCATGCTCCTCACTAGCCTCATGATGTTGTTCTGAGGCAATGTGTTCCACTCTTCCACAAGTGCCACCTGCAGTTGGTGGTGTGGTACGATCCTGGACGTGCTCTATGGCGTTCATGTCAGGGGACACAAGGCACTCCAACTTCCTGAAGTTGAGCTGTGACAATTCTGCCACGATGTGGTGGACCATTATCATCCAAGAAACAGAAAGTTGGGGGTGTGCTGGGGGAATTTGGTGGATTCGGACTCCAAGTTCACAAGCAACATCTGACTGCCTGCCACCGACCCGAAGGCGTGCCATGGCCAGGTGATGCTGCTCGTCTATTAAGTGACATCGTGTTCATGGCTGTTTGAATGATGAATTTGGAATGACTTTCTGACAATACCAGCTTTTTATACTCACAGAATGTTGAAATTGATGCCACATTGAGAAAGGTTGTTTCTTGGTATTGCCCCCAATACAAGGCAAACATGTACACAATGAGACCATTACATGGAAAACTCAAAATGAGGTGAATCAATCACGCCAATACAATTTCCTCCCTGTCCCAAAAGTGTCTGAAGTGAAACAACCATATGTATGACAGTCTCTCACAATATCCCTTACTTATTCTGAGTAGTGTATATATTCGCTTGAGCTTCTCTTCATCAGAAGGTTTCCGGTTCGAATCCCGATCCGCCAAGGTGCCACTGAGCAAAGCACCGTCCCCACACACACTGCTCCCCGGGCGCCTGTCATGGCTGCCCACTGCTCACTCAGGGTGATGGGTTAAATGCAGAGGACAAATTTCACTGTGTGCACCGTGTGCTGTGCTGTGCTGCTTTGTATCACATTTATATTCCACGCACTCAACTGGGCTTCGTTGCACTGACCACTGGGAAGTTGAAACCTCACTCTTACAGTCGCAACCCACCAAACACAACAGGAAGCTCTGGAGAATCTGCTATGGCTGATATTGCTGCTGCTCTCTATTTAGAATGTGGTTGGAAAGATTGAGCTTCAACAGAACCGTTGTGTAAAAATACCACTTAAAAAGACACAACCTAGGGTGGTAGTAGCCTAGTGGGTAACACACTCACCTATGACCCAGAAGACCCGGGTTCAAATCCCACTTACTACCATTGTGTCCCTGAGCAAGACACTTAACCCTAAGTTGCTCCAGGGAGACTGTCCCTGTAACTGATTGTAAGTCGCTCTGGATAAGGGCGTCTGATAAATGCTGTAAATGTAAATGTAAATGTACAACCTTGAGAAAAGTAGCCTGTGCTGAGCACCGTCTTCTGGTCAGTGACCTTTTTTGTTAAAAATCTGTCTGCGATTTTACAATTTCCACCATTGCTCTGGCTCAGTAAGCACACTAAATGAACTGATGCAGTTCATAGTGCAATGCAGTGTCACGACACAACCTCACAGCTCGAGACGTTAGGAGGGCAAAGGTCTGTGGGGCTGCTTACCCGTCTGCGGAGGCGGTCGCGCTCCTCGCGGATGGTGTTCATGGTAGCCTTGGTGCGGTTCAGGTCTTCCTCCTTGCTGCACAGCATGGCGGTGAGGCTCTCGTTCTCTTCCCTCAGGCCGGCGAGCTCCTTTTCCCAGCGGGCGCGCTCCTCTGACAGGCTGGGGTAGAAATCCCGGCCCAAGGCTCCCTCTATCTCCTCCACGGTCTGCATGAAAGCAATCACATTTATCTGATGCTCGTATACAAACTGACCTGCATTCACTAGAGGCAACTAGAGTAGCCTAGTGGGTAACACTCTCACCTATGAACCAGAAGAGCCAGGTTCAAATCCCACTTACTACCATTGTGTCCCAAGACACTTAACCCTAAGTTGCTCCAGGGGGACTGTCCCTGTAACTACTGATTGTAAGTCGCTCTGAATAAGGGCGTCTGATAAATACTGTAAATGTAAATCAGCAAGCTTTCATCTTAAGAATTTATTGCACTTAATACATAGCAAAATGTATAATTCATTATTTTATCAATTGGCAGCCCTAGTCATTTTGGCAGTACTGTGTGCTTCACTGGCTGAGATCGTAATAAAGCTCAACTTGACCTGTCCTTTGACACTCATGGCCTTTTTTTCGAAACACTTACACATGGAGCCAAAAGAGCCTTTTATCTGATGCACCAACTCCTCTTAGGGCCAACTGGAAAGCTTGTTATTGTTCTGTGTGTGGTACTGTGCAAAAGATCAGGTATCCCTGCGTGATCTTGTACTAACTTCGGCACAAGCCTCTGCCTGTACAACAAGTTCACTTCCCCCCTTTGATCCGATTCAAAGGCAAGTCTATTCACAAGGCCTGTTTGACTGCACAGGAGGGAGGTGTTCTGGCCTCGCCCAGGGGTCTCTTGGCGAGTCAGTATGCCTCCTTATCAGAGTGAGCTGGTGAATGGTGGATTACCGTGAATCTGCACACCGCCCAGGGCTGTGGCTTTAACTCACTTCCCTCCCTGCGCTCCCACCCGCCAAGACTCAATCCACCTCATCTCTCCCCATCTCCCCTTACACCCTGCACTCTCACAATGGGAACAGAGGATGGACGCCATTTAAAAGCACGAGAGATAAGCTGACTGCCCGGCCACTGGCTCTCCAATTTTACCATTAATTGAAGTGATGAGTGCCACATCATAAGCTGCAATGACATATTTGGGGCGGAGGAGTCCTTGCACTAGTTTAAAACACATTGAAACCTGTGTCTGTAAAGGACTCACCCAAATCCTCATATTCTATCAGTTTAGGGTAACACCCAGGTAAAACCAATATTACAAATAGGTGATTTGTAATTTGGTATTAAAAAAAAAAAATTCACAAAACAATGACAATTGTTTCTGCCTGCTATATTTCAACAAATTATTGCAACAAATTTCTATAGTAATACAAGAGTAAACTAGAATGCACTGTAGAAAAGCTCAGTGTAAAGATCCAACTGTATTTGCAGGAAAACAACATTCTGTTGAAACAGCAAAAAAAACACACAAAGGATAATGATCGTTCACAAAGGAATAAGGTATGTTTCTTCCGCTCATTCAGATGTTTTACTTCAACTTACCTGTGTGTAATTTGCACGAGTCTCAGTTCTACTTTAAAGGGGTCATTCAATTTGACCAAAGGTCTCGAGCCTCCCACTTGCCCATGCTGTGGGATCAAAGCTGGCTTTTGAGACAGTGACTAAGGAGAGCCTGGCTGTCTCAGCCAGCCTGAAGCTAACAGGATTTGGATTAAGTGGAAATGTATGCCCTTTTAATGAAAAAAGCAGGCTGATTGAGCACAGGGTGTCCCCTGGAGGCGAGGGGAGGGGGGGTGTCAATGCTGACGGGGGGAACAATACAGACATTAATCTCTTACTGGGTGGGCCAGTGGTAGTGAAAACTGAATAATAATTTTTAATGACAATAGAAATGAAAAAGAAATAAAGCATTAATAAATAAAACAAATCATTAAACTTTATGATTTGATTATGTCAGTAATTACTTCATATTTCCCTGAACGCCAATCTGAGTGATAAACTTTATTCATTTCCTTTGAGACCTGCCATTTTTTCCTATTCATGTGCAGCAGTGAAGAAGGAGGTGATAACAGGCCAACTCCACAGGTGGTCCGAAAAGGCCAACATAGGTACAATACTCCTCATCACACCCTTACAGTCTTATAACTACAGAAAATCTTTACTCCACCTCTGGGAATTTTAAAGGTCATCATCTCCCATGGTTCACTGCAGCAGTTCTCTGCCTTTTCCAATAATTTTTATAGTTGACTAGTCTAACACATTAAAAATGAGATATCGATTATTGGAGTGAAGTTTAAAGTGACATGCATGAAATCACCCGTAACCTTCTCCGCAGCGAAGAAGGGGCCTGGGTTTTACCTTGATGGCCAGGTCACAGTGCTCGCTGGCGGTGGTGAGCTGCTCGATGTGCCGGTCCACCTCGGCCACCGACAGGCTGCAGGTGCTCTTCTTCCGTCCACACACCACACTCTCCAGGCCGGTCAGCACTCGCTGCAGCTCCGAATTCAGGTCGCTGCAGTTGTCTAGAGCAGAAGGACCCGAAGTCAACTATAAATGCTAATAGGTGACAAATCATTCATTTTTACACATGAATTAGTCATAAATTAATTTTACATTAATACATTAATGTAATTACCTGTCACATGAGTGCAAATCTATGTGCATACAACAATATGAAATGTTTAGTGTTCAGTTTGATTTAGAAATAATGTCCATTTTAGTTGAACAATTTGAGAACCATTTGATATTATCATTAAATTCCTAACTCTGGAAAGAACAAAATTCTCATTAGATTTTGCCATTTGCAAAACCCGCATCAGTCAACTGCTATGCCAGCAGCAAAAACCCAACAGCGAATAAAAAACCCAGCAGTGATGCAGACTCACAGCACAGTTTGTTCTCACAGCTGTCTCACAATTGTTTCTGGCCTAGTACCTGTAGACATTAATATTGGAAACTGAATAAAATGAACTGTGGACCATTAGCTTAATTTCCACAATCAGAAGCAATTAACACACCCTGTCAGTCAAACCAGAAGGCCATTTCAACAAGGTTCAATTAAAATAAGTCTTATGTTCAGCAACACTAGATATTAAGAGGAGGGGGGTTGTAATTGCAGCATCTGATTGCAAAATTCTGCCAGGCATAAAACAATTGCTGCTTGCCAATAAAAACAAACCAGACTTTTAATGCATTGCATTAAAATGCAAATTCTCTTAGGCTGATTACTGTTCCCCTTCTGCACAAATGTCGAGCAAAAGAAGAGAATTGTGCCAACAATGAAAACCCAATTAAGACCCCAAATGGCTGTGGTGATTAACAAGCAGTGTATACAGCAGCCAGTACAATAAAAGCTTCCTGCTCCAGGAAGCCTTTGTGTTTGAGGGATAAGCATGCTTGACTACCGCGTGAACCAAAAGACACACATGGGTGAAAAAAAGATAAAAAAAAAAAGATGACAGAAAAAAAACAGCCTCCTCCTCAATTGAAAAAGTGGTTGCTCTGGTCTTCAGAGTACAAACTGTGATAGAAACTACATAAATACCAACTAGAGACAGAGACTAAATCAAATCACATTTCAATTGAGCCCAAATATGTATGCAAGACACACACACACACACACACACATTCAACAGTATATACTTTAAATGAAGCACTGAAGCTACAGTACTGGTGTAATGCATTACACATTAAAAGGTTCACAAAAGGACACTAAGAAACAAGAAAAATCAAAATGCTTTAAAGGAAGCTTTGAGAAAAAAAGGCATAGGGCTTCAAAATCTATGAATCACACATGATTATGATGAAGCTATGAACATTCGTCATTCATTATTCAGCAACATGCATATTACATAAGCTTAAATATCTATTTTCATGCATAATTAGTCACAGACAAGGGTTTTTCCCAATGTTTGTGCTTTCAGTTGCATTAATTTATGAGTCCAGAGTTGGGATAATTGCACAATGCACAAGCACAACATTGAGAGTATGGCTGCACTTACACCATTATTTAATTCTTAATATTAACAAATGGCTTTGCTGACAATAAAGACACCTTCTGCCATGAAACAGTAGTTGCTAAGCAACATCACTTGGTCAGGAGTCTGGTAGGCAGCAGATGTTTGTCAGTTTATGTTGTGGCCAGAGGAATGCCTGGAATGCCAATCAAAAAGCAAGTTCTGTGAAAGAAATGATCAACGCAGCTATTGGCCAAGCTCATGTTTTAAAGATGAATTTCAAACTGTAGTGTATTTTGTGAAATTATGGTGATATTCAGACCCTCACCCATGTCTGCTGTAACTAGGGTGGACTGGTTCTCGGGGAGAGAGACGGACGCCTGGTCCTGATCGATGCTGTGCCCGTCCTCGTTGATCTCCTGCTGACTGTGGCTGAGCTCGGAGCGCAGCTCGGAGAACTCATCCTCCTCCCTGAAGGACACGCAGAGGGTCAGAGGTCAAGGGTCACAGTATCAAGAATAAAAAAATCCGATTTTTGCTAGTCTATTAGCTGCACAAAAGAAAGAAGGGGCAGTGCCAGAGAAGAGCAGATTTCATGAGACACACGGCCACAGAAATAAACAGAAAAAGGCAGCAAAAGCTGCTCAACCTGGGAATGTTCTCAAGAAGGAGGATACAGGTGGCAAAGACACCAGCTCTGGAGAACAATCTGTTCTCTTCAAACTTGGCAGTGCATGGAAGTTCATTTTTCATGCCATTTATCTTGATAAGACAGATGCTACAATCGTAATGTGATTACATTTGTTCATCTGTGTGATTTACCATGAGAGAAATCCATATCCAAGCAATGAATTGCCCATGGGCCGATATGCACACGTTCAATTTTATGCTGAGAGAACACTCCGCATCGGGTTAAATGGCGTGGTGTTTATGAGGGAGGGTTAGTAATAAAACCCTGCATCATAATGGCACAATCCAATACGCCTCCAGAACTAATTTAATTAGCAATGACTCAGTGCATGGGGGATTCTGTGCACGTCACGTAAAAGTCTGGTCCGCTTGAAGCAAGGTGAGGGTGGCAGGCTGCATGAGAATATGGACGCATCCTGCTATAAGTGTGCTGTACACACGGGTCTCTTTTAATTAAAATGCACTGTGCTTTGTATGCAAATACCTGCAGCAAATGTCTATCCCTTGGCTGATGAAGCGAAAGTCATCAGCAAAGGTTAAACCTAAAGGCAGTAAAGGCGGAGTCGGACTGCCGTCAGTCTGGAAAATGCACCACCACAGAAAAATGCGCCACCATGCACTCTCCATACCTAAACATGATTAATACTAATATCTTAAGTACAGCATGAATGAAACGGCTATTAAAACAGGCCCAGACAGACTCTTCTGATACATCTGATGAGTATTATTTTTTTGATGTTCTTTAATTGCCCTTATTGCTACTGTTTATAGAGATAAATGCTGACTGCACATCAACGGCGCTCTGCAGCAGTGCGTTTAGCCACCCCGAGCCCACCCTCTGAGCTTGTGACAAAGGCGCATGTTTTCATGTGAGACACTAGTTCCCCTACTTCCTCGCGCCGACAGCCAGAGAACATCACAGGAATAAATCATGTGAGCAGGAGTTGGAATGGTGCTCGCCGTGTCCTGACATTCCTACAGAGATCCTGGCGGTGAAGACGCAGATCCCGGGAGAGTAATGGTGTTCTTTTTTTGACATCAGCACTGCTAATGTGGCTCGCCAACCACAGTCGCGGTGTGCCTCTTCCTCATATGCTCCTGCTTAATGGTCGGCAAGGAAAATATCAGCGCTGGCTCAAAATTACATTGTGTGTGACACAGTGGTTGTTATACTTTCATCAGTCTACGCCGTTCCCAACCAATCAAATACCGCACCAGGACAGCAGGATGTCAGCAGCGGGGAGAGTTAATAACACTCAGCTTGCCTGCAATGGGAAAACATTTCAGCCACTACGTTTCATGTAAATCATAATTAAAGTTTTCTTCAAGCGGCAATTCGCTCGGCGCTCCGCCAATGAGTCACTTCATGTGCCTCCACCTGTAGAGAAAGCGCTTTAGCTGAGACGAGTTCGGCATCTTTGGTATTCACCGCATGCGCAAGTCCTCATCGCTAAACTGACATTTTAATTTTACAGCGGGGGGCTTCGCGATAACAGTGGATCGCCCACTCTGGTGTGCAGGAAAGGAAGGGTGAGATTCATAATGAGATTTTAAGCAGTCGCGGAGCTCCTCTAGATGCTGGTGCATGAAGGTTGGGCTCAGTGTCCCTGATCTACATATGAGACATGATTGTGTATGGCCCACTCTTGGCTTATCTCCACCACCTCAAGTAAGACAACCGGGATGGTTTCCAACAGTCCTGAAGGTTTATGCTGAATACTCATGTTAATGAGCATTTGTGATGATAAAACTAGTGAACAAATATGACTGTTGAGTTGTGTGTGTGTGTGTGTGTGTGTGTGTAAACAAACCTGATGGTGTGACCTTGAAGGTGATCTATCTTCTTGTTGAGTTCTGCGATGATGCTGTGCAGTTCTGTGATTCTCTCCTCGTAGCGCAGAGTCGTACGCTCTTGCACGTCCTCGTGCTCCCGCATCAGGTATGACTGCTCACACTGCATGTGCAAACACACACACACATTTACAGAATTTACATATTTACAGACAAACTTATATAGAGTGACTACACACACAATCATTCTTCACCACAAAAAAAAAAATTAAATGGGATGTGAGACTTGTTCTTATTCTGCTGTTCTTATTCACAGTGACCTCTGCTTATTAGTTAGAGGAAGCAATGATCAGCAGGATAGATGTAAAACGAAAAAAAAAGAATTTTACACATTACTGTATTCTGAGTAACAAACAAAATGTGACCTTAATCGCATTAACGTGACCTCTCAGTTTCACAGTGTAAGTACAACTTGGATCATTTCACAATGTTTGTGTACATTCGGTGTGTTGGTTCTCAGCGTGAGAATTTGCTCTTTGTCGGCGTGGTCAGACACTCTAAGACAGCTTTATTAGCAGCAAGGACCGCCGCTGTTTAATCGCATGGGGATTTGGATTAATTCGATCTGGCAACAATCAGGGTCCCGATACAACTCAACCCCATCATACATCAGACAGTCTTATCTTGGACCAGTGCTTCTCAATTATTTTCTGTTACCCCCCCATTGAGAAGTAAACATTTCGCCCCCCGGCTAACATTTTACCATTAAGCTGAGTAAAAAAAACTGCATTGTGGAGGATTGAACAGTGTTTGAAGGATTGAAACACTCTTTTCTTGCAAAAAGGTTGCTGCGGCGGCCTGATAGGAAAGTTACGTATTATTATTATTATTTTCACTACTTCCACGTAATAGGCTTTGCTATGCAGGTATATTGTGGGGTTGTTCTTTTCATATTAAGAGACAGTAATACCAACTAGTTTTAAGAAACACTTTTTTTCTTCCTCTGTTTGTGCCGTTTGTCACAATGAAGCCAAGTGCTACATACGCGTCATCATATTTCTTATTTTATCTTTTTGGAGACTTACATTTGCCTCATTATCTCCATTTCTCTTTGCTGCCAGTTTGTTCACTGCACTTCGTGTTCTTGTACGGTGCAAAAAAAAAAAAAAAAAACCTACTGGGGCAGTGGTGGCCTAGCGGTTAAGGAAGTGGCCCCGTAATCAGAAGGTTGACGGTTTGAATCCCGAGGCGCCGAGGTGCCACTGAGCAAAGCACCGTCCCCCCACATGCTGCTCCCCGGGCTCCTGTCATGACTGCCAACTGCTCACAAAGGGTGATGGGTTAAATGCAGAGGACACATTTCACTGTGTGCACCGTGTGCTGTGCTGCTGTGTATCACAATGACAATCACTTCACTTTTACTGTCTTATCCACTATAATACACATTATAGTGGATAAATTCTCCACTCAGGTCAGATGACAATTTTAGCTACTGTCAGGATTGCCTGCAGCTGGGCTCCACACCTGAATCCAATCCTGACGCCCCATAAATGCCGGAAGTTTCCGCCCGTTCTGGGTCTCTGGCATTTTCGTGGACTCTGCACGAACTTGACCTGGTTTTGTTTCATATGTGTTTTGAGTTCTGGCAATCGCCACACGCCTACGTTAGTTTCAGTTCCTTATTTAAGTTAAATCGTTTTCGGCCACCGCGCCCGTCTTTATTTGTGTTTAGTGTTTGTTTATTAATAAAACCCCTTCCCAGTATGTCAGACCTCTGCGCTTCCTTCCCCCGTAAGTCTGTAGACGTGACAGAATGCCAGAGACCTCCCCAAAAGCGCAGAGGTGGAAAGCAGAGGAGAAGAAACGCCGCGAAGGACGCAGCCAGGCGCGGCGAACACGGACGCCAGGGGAGAGACGCGCCGCCCGTTCTGGTGGAGCGTTTTCTCCCCGAGAAGCCGTGGTACGCGACGCCGCGTGATGACGTCACCACCGGGAAACTCCGCGAAACCCGGAAGCGACAACGTCGGCGGGAGAGTGGGCGGAGCGAGGACGTTGGCGTCGGCAGCAGCGAGGAAGTGACGTGGGCAGCGAGCGCAGAAGATGCGACCCCCACGATCTTCGCCATGTCGAGCCAAGAACTCTGCGCTCTGCTGGCAAGGCTCCCCGTGGACGACACGGACGACGACGAGAGCATGGGAGACGAGAGTTGGGCTCCGCCCATCGCGCCAGTCTGCGATCGTCGCAAGGTCCGCAGGGTGGACGACCCTTGGAGTCACCGGTGGGAGGACACGGATGACGAAAGCGATGATGACGTGGATTTTCGGTGGGCGGTCGTTGCTGGGATGGCTCCGCCCAGCGTGCGCGTCCGAGATCATCGCGGCGTCCGTGATGACCCATGTCACTTCCGGGGGTACGAGGTGGACACGGACGACGACCAGGATGACGCCGTTTGGGCAGTCGGTGCCGGGATGGCTCCGCCCATCGCGCCCATCCAGGATCGTCACGAGGTCCGTGGAGACCCACGTCCCTCCCAGCAGTGTGAGGAAAGCTGGTGGAAGAGGGCGACGGGAGGTCGCCAGCCAGCAACTGCGCTGCCGGGACTGCCTCGCAGGGAATCCTCCATTCCTGCTCCAGTCGCCGACCCGCCTTCCCTCTGCCCGGACGTTCCCCAGCGAAATGGCAGCGCAGCACCAGCGCCCACACCTGCTGGAGAAGACGTCCACCCCCCTCCACACCACACACCTACCACCATCGCCAGCGACGTGCCCAGCCCCGTGTGGGACAGCCCAATTGTCCCGGGACCCTTCAGTGGGGCAGCAGACACTGATAAGACCACCACCATCCTCGCGTGTCTGCTTGGGTCAGCATGGGGCTGGAGCGCAGCCCTCTGGCAGCAGGGAGAGACAGACAGCAGTTTTCGGGACTTCCAGCAGAGACTGAGGGCGGAATTTGATCGGCCTGAGCCAGGGATCGAACTCTGCCCCTCCACCACATCCAGCGCCAGTCAGGATCCGGGGCAAGAAGACCAAGCACTGGCGGGCGACGAGAAGGTCGCGCCTCCCGAGATCCTGGCTGTGCCCCCTGAGGAGGTCCCGGAGTGCTCAGAGAGGGAACTAGACGACCCTCTCTTCTGTCTGTCTCTGTCTGTGTGTGTGTGCATGGCATATGTGTCCGTATGTCGCCCCCACTTCCCCTCTTTGTGTCCACCAGATGGCGACCCAGCCGCGGAGCCGAACCCCAGGGAGGAGGTTCCTGACCCGAATGTGCTGGTCCAAGGCGAGGTGGACAAGCCCCAAGGTACCCCTAAGTCCAGCCGGGGGGGGTGCTCCCCCAAAGAATTTTTTGGGGGGGTGCAGTTCGGGTTGGGGACTCCTCCTGAGGGGAGGGGAGGTGGGGAAGCGATGGAGCTGGGTCCTCCGGTAGCCAGTGAGGAGGGCGGGCCAGGCATGGGCCTGCGTCTGCCTCCAGAGGGGTGGAGCGCCATAGAGCCCCCGGGTAGGCATGAGGACCCAGCTGGGACAGACAGGAAGAGGGCCTGCTTGTCCCAACGGACGCAGAAGGGGCTAGCCGGATGGTCTGGCAATGCCCCCCCCTTGGCACCAGGGCCGTGCAGCGAGAGGGGCTGCATAGTCCCAGAAGGCACCAGCCTGGGGTGCCTGGAACAGTCGCCGGGGGCTCTGGGACAATCTCCCTGCGCGGTGCAGGGGGTGACACAAGAAGTGTCAGAGGGGACGTGTGGAGACAGGGCCCACACATACCCAGATGGATCGGCCCTGATTATTGTGTGCAGGTACGAGAGTCCGGGGCCGCCACGCCTGACCACGCCGGGGAGCCAGGCCGAGGGTCCGGGGCCGCCAAGCGGGACCACGCCGGGGAGCCAGGCCGAGGGTCCGGGGCCGCCAAGCGGGACCACGCCGGGGAGCCAGGCCGAGGGTCCGGGGCCGCCAAGCGGGACCACGCCGGGGAGCCAGGCCGAGGGTCCGGGGCCGCCACGCCTGACCACGCCGGGGAGCCAGGCCGAGGGTCCGGGGCCGCCAAGCGGGACCACGCCGGGGAGCCAGGCCGAGGGTCCGGGGCCGCCACGCCTGACCACGCCGGGGAGCCAGGCCGAGGGTCCGGGGCCGCCACGCCTGACCACGCCGGGGAGCCAGCCCGAGGGACCGGGGCCGCCACGCCTGACCACGCCGGGGAGCCAGCCCGAGGGACCGGGGCCGCCACGCCTGACCACGCCGGGGAGCCAGCCCGAGGGACCGGGGCCGCCACGCCTGACCACGCCGGGGAGCCAGCCCGAGGGACCGGGGCCGCCACGCCTGACCACGCCGGGGAGCCAGCTGGAGGGACCGGGGCCGCCACGCCTGACCACGCCGGGGAGCCAGCCCGAGGGACCGGGTCCTCCAAGGGGAGGATACAGCAGGGCAGGAGCCCTGTGGTTGCCGGCGTCCGCCCCGCCGCCTCCACTGATGGTACTGTTGGGGCTCCGAGGACGTAGCCCTTGGAGGGGGGGCTCTGTCAGGATTGCCTGCAGCTGGGCTCCACACCTGAATCCAATCCTGACGCCCCATAAATGCCAGAAGTTTCCGCCCGTTCTGGGTCTCTGGCATTTTCGTGGACTCTGCACGAACTTGACCTGGTTTTGTTTCATATGTGTTTTGAGTTCTGGCAATCGTCTACTCCGAGCCTCCAGTACTGCTCGCCTGGTCCCTCCATCTCTGAAGGTAAAAGGAAAACATTCATCTAGACTCTTCTCCGTCTTGGCCCCTAGGTGGTGGAATGAACTTCCCCTCGAGGTCAGAACAGCTCAGTCACTGAGCACCTTCAAACGACAGCTCAAGACCTTCCTCTTTAAAGAATATTTAGATTAAATTGTAATTTTCTTGTCAAACTTTGTGTACAGAATCTACAACAGAGTGAATTAAATAGATGTATTCATAGTTGGGGTCCTAGTGAACCGGAATTGATCTCTTCATCGATGGTAACTTGAAAGCACGTTGTAAGTCGCTCTGGATAAGGGCGTCTGCCAAATGCCGTAAATGTAAATGTAAATGTAAATGTAAATGCCACACGCCTACGGGTTAGTTTGTGTTTTTCCCTTTTATTTCCCGTTTTTTGGCCACCGCGCCATTGTTTATTTGTATTTGTTGTATATTTGTTAATAAAACCCCGTTCCCAGCATGTCAGACCTCTGCGCTTCCTTCCCCCGTAAGCCCGTAGTCGTGACAGCTACAGTCTTTCATCCACAGGTGGATTATAAAAATGTGTTAAATAATTGTTAATCATTAATAATTGTTAATTAATTTGAAACATTGAAATTAAAGCTGTTAACACAGCTGTTTTTTGTTTACTTAATTCATTGCTAAATATGTGATTAATTAAACATGAATCAACTGAATCAACGTCACCAAAGAAGGGCAGGACACAGGCACAAAAAACAGTGTATTGTAATACAGGGCAACACATAGTGCTCTGCTTGGGATAAATGAGTGAAGGAAATGGGGAAAGGAGAGGTTCACATGCACATTCACACAGTGCACATGCGCTCCACCAATACTCAGCCGGCATTTCAGAGTCATACCGACTCCATCAAGACTTGTGGGCGAGGTCCGCTCGGGATCTGGCCTGCGGCCATGCCAGCCCACCGACCACACACAAGACACGCGCACACACCATGACGGACAGTACGATAATACCGGACCCGGAACACTGCATGACTATGTATGTGACAAATAAAATTTTAATTTGGTGTGGGTAATCAGAAAGGGGCGGGGCCTGAACTCATACAGTACAGGCCAAACGTTTGGACACACCTTCTCATTCAATATGTTTTCTTTATTTTCAGGACCATTTACATTGGTAGATTCTCACTGAAGGCATCAAACCTATGAATGAACACATGTGGAGTTATGTACTTTTAAAAAAGTGGAGACTTGGCCTCCACAGTCACCGGACCTGAACCCAATCCAGATGGTTTGGGGTGAGCTGGACCGCAGAGTGAAGGCAAATTCATAGTTTTGATGCTTTCAGTGAGAATCTACCAATGTAAATGGTCATCAAAATAACATTGACTGAAAACACATTGAATGAAAAGGTGTGTCCAAAGTTTTGGCCTGTACTATATATATATATAGAGAGAAATGTTATATTACTAGCAAGTGTTATATGATAATTGGTACATAATAATAATAGAATATAATAATAGCAATAATGATCACTTTTTAGCTTCGTCCAAGCTCTAAATCTCTAAACACTTATACAACACATTACAAATAACTATAAGCAGGGCTGGTGATGCGATTACACAACGGCCACCAAAATAAGCATCTCACTCTCCGCTTGTGTGACAGCAATGCCACATCGACTGTTCTGAATCCCGTGAGCTCTTGTGAAAAGTTCGCTGGTCTTCAGAACGCCGTCCCCAATGTGCAAATGCCACTACTGTTCAAGGCCGCGAGGAGGGGGAGGCGGCCGTTGTGTAAGATCCGCTCCCGGAGACTCTGGGGCTGGCCGTCTGTACAGGCACTTGTGTGTGTTCTCGCCTTGGAGAATGAACCAAGTTGCCGGGGGAGGGGCCAGAGAAGGAGAACTCTGAGATCGAGAAGCAGGAATGCGGCAGGAATGACGTTAGCAGATTGGAATGTTTCCCTGGCCAAGGCCGGCCGATTTCATGTGAGGAGAACAAAAACGGGGTCACCCTGATGTTTGCGGAGACAATGCGCTGGGCGAAGCCCCTGCAGGCACACCAACAACAATACAAAACGCTGCACGAGTCAAACCTATTGAGCTGGCTTTCAACGCAGCATGCAAACATTTATTTCCTCAGCGGGTGCAACACAACTGCGCAGGCAGAAGGTGAACGTCGCCTCTCCTTCTGCATCCACGTGAAGTCCAAGAAGAATTTAATTAAGTGGGAAATCTGTGTGCTTTCCATTGTCCAGGCAGTTTAGATAACAGCTGATCTCAATGGCAGGGCTTCAGGAGGCATTTGGGTCCTGGACAAAAGGAACTTTGTTCAGATTGGACGTGTGGAGAGATGTGTGTATATATGTGACACGATACATCAGTGCATCCCTGGAGCACACACACACACAAACACACACACTCAATGCACGCATCTACGTCTATTAGATCTGCTTTCGAATGTCTGACTACAGGGGTCAAGGGCTCAAAGGGCAGAACCCACCCTCGTTCTTAAACAAAAGAATGTTATGTAGAGGTCAGGAGGTTGAGGTCGGGCATGTGTCTAATTGTGACATGGCTATCAGAGACACTCAAAGGCCCTGTGATGAGCTGATTGGAGGAACAGTACAGTCTAGCATTGCCTTGTTTTCATCGTTTGTTGTTCCAACATCGCATGACCTGTATCTCTGCCAGGGTACTTACGACAAAGAGAGAATTAACATGAGAACCCAGCGAGGCCGGGTCCATTAGCATGTCGGCGAATGGGAGTGTGAGACACACAGACAAGGTGGTAAAAGCCTGCACATGGAGACACATGGTGTCTCACAAATGATGCTGAACTGCAAAACCCCAGACTCTCTACCAAACAGGTCTTGGGCATCATCTCAAAAGCCTCCACATAAACATGTAAGACCTTCTGTCTTCTGCTTTCAAGTATGGCATGGTTTGCTCAGGAGTTATCTCTCTATTAATCGACATTTTGCACCAAGTGCAAGGTCGGGGGTCAACAGTTTTTGATCGCCACGTTTTCACACTCATATTGGGGCAGCATCGTTGTGCCGGATTTCGATCTCGGTCACATGTCTGAAAGCGACTGGTTGATAATGAGCTCTGTAATTACCCTGGGTCTGGGGTGGCAGGTCACAGACTCAGCAGGGAAGAGAACATAGATTTAGAGTGAAAAAGAAAGCTGAAAAGCCACAGAAGTATTCACAATACAAGCTTATCTCTGCATCTCAAAAAAACTTTTAAAAGTATTGTGCAAAATATAAATTGTTTTCAAGCAAATAATACCTTCAGACTCGTAAATATTTCAATTTTTCACTTGTAATGAATAGATATGATATAGAATCACCTTGACTGGAATATCGATCTCACCACACATTTCAACGTGCAGTATATAGTGACAAAAAAGCTTGTACACTCCCTGTCACGCTTAATCATCAACACACACACACACACACACACACACACACACACAAGCCCTGTCCTCAGCCTATCACAGTCACATGTAGCAGGCAGCGGCAGACAGCTCAGGTTGGCATGGTTACGGAGGATTCCTGGTTTCAGTGACATATGGGGCGATATTCCTCCTGCCAAACATCAGCAGAATCAATTTCCCCCTTTATTACCTTTTTTTTGTCTGTGGTGGCAACAGCAGAGAGAGTTTAATATGAAATACTTTCCCTCACTTTCGTTTCTACTGTGGAACTCAAAGGTCACCGTCGGGCACAAGCCACTTGACTGACAGCGGTTCCCACAGGAAATGATGTGAAATATCGCTCCATACGTCTCATTTATGCGAACACATAAAGGAACTCGAGGATCTAAGCACTTTGAGTGAAGGCGGTGCTGATATCATTTTTGCCGCTCTCTGACATGGCAGCAGGGGGATGAAAGGCAGAGCCGACATTGGCAGTGTGCTCAGGTGACGCTCAGTGACATATGGGGCGGCTCATTAGGGGACAGGGAACCTGGAAGCTGCCCAGCGCGGTAGTGAAGACATGCAGCTGAGTGCCGACACCAGGCTGCTCCGAGGAGTCCAGACCCACAGGATTTCACAGAGGGCATATAAAGGGGAACTCTGGGAAAGCTGCCATTCTGGCTCTTCCTACCAAACGTCAGTAGACTTTAGGTCGATGGTCACAACGCTCCAGGTTGTCACGATCCAAAAGTACAAAATACACTGTTACCTTGATGTCAAACTCTGTGGCGGCTGTATGTCTATTCAACTGTCCTAATTCACTTGGTTAGGACAACATCAGGGCAGGATATGGACAAAATGCCTTATTTGTGGTTTAAGTAATAAATGAAATTAGTACTGTCAACATTAACGTGAGTTAACATGATCAGACTTGCAATTTATTCATACATTAAACACATAAAAATCGAATCATATTTTTCCATATTTTTCCACATGTCCTTTTCTTTGCTCTTATTTAAAAGTGAGGCAAAATAAATGTCTGAGAAAATGTGACTCCACGTTGTCGGGTAAAATGAGGGACGGCCGCACAACATAATGAAACGATGGTTTTAAATAAAGAAGGAACGGTGGCCAGAAGCATACAAACTAAAAGCAATTGAAACAGAAAAACACACAGCATCACATGAGGTTCAACCAAGGACCAACGGGGCAGTGGTGGCCTAGCGGGTAAGCAAATAGACCTGCAATCAGAAGGTTGCCAGTTCAAATCCCGAACCGCTAAGCACTGAGCAAAGTACCGTCCCACACACTGCTCCCCGGGCACATTTCACTGCTGCTCACTCAGGTGATGGGTAAAATGCAGAGGACACATCAGTCCAAAATAATTAATAATCAGCTTGGTCATTAGGAGTCTGAATTTTTGCCTTCGTGTGATTGGTGTGACACTGAAGTTGCATGGTGGGTTGGCAAATGATTGGTGAAAGTGAAGTGATTGTCACACCTGATACACAGCAGCACAGCACACAGTGCACACAGTGAAATTTGTCCTCTGCATTTAACCCATCACCCTGAGTGAGCAGTGGGCAGCCATGACAGGCGCCCGGGGAGCAGTGTGTGGGGACGGTACTTTGCTCAGTGACACCTTGGCAGATCGGGATTCGAACCAGCAACCTTCTGATTACGGGGTCGCTTCCTTAACCACTAGGCCACCACTGCCCCATTCATGTGCACTGTTGCTGTTTTGATCTATTAAACAATGCGGGTGTTACAAAAAAAAAAAAAAAATCAAACTGTCCGCGAGTGTTAACACTGACAGCAATCAACTAAATTTGATTCTTCGTCCATAACTAGAGTAACTCTAGGTAAATGCAGTGACACAGTCCTAGAAGGACTGGAATTTTAGTCTTAGTAATTTAGGCTTAGAACAACCTTCTTGCACATAAAACAGAAAATATATCCCTGTAAGTGTAGCCAATGCAACAATATACTGTTTAGTCTAAGGTCAGCATTGTAAGCATATTAAATGCACTGGAGACAAGTTCTGGGCAAAATGTCCTGTTATCGCCACAATCAGCGGGGAGTCTGAAGAGCATCTATAACAGGCACGGAAATCACTGTTTCAGCTTACGTGCAAAGTTTCCTTGGTAACACTCAAGAGCAGTAGTTTTGTTTCCAATATGGGTGGACTGGTGCAGGGGAACAATAAATTAGGTGATTGGCTGATTATTTTAATTAGTTCAACTAATGTGGTTGGCCTAGTGGGTAAGGAGACAGACCCGTAATCGGAAGGTTGAAATGCCAAGGTTCCACTGAGGTGCCATTGAGCGAAGCACCGTCCGCACACACTGCTCCCCGGATGCCTGTCATGGCTGCCCACTGCTCACCAAGGGTGATGGGTTAAAAGCAGAGGACACATTTCGTTGTGTGCGCAGTGTTTCACAATGACAATCCCTTCACTTGAGTTTAAATGTTAGAAAAGAAGCTTTGCACAGTGTAAAGTTTGCACCATCGACTGCAACTCTGCAATGAGTGAAAGAATCTGCCAGTAGCTGGAGGCTCCAAGCCCCTACATCCATGCGAGGCACATTTCAGTCTGACAAGTTCTCCCTGTCTGTCCAAAGCAGCTCAGTAGTTTAGGATAAGCTGTCAGAATTGTCATCAAATCACACATGCTGCTCATTCCTCGACTCAAAAAAAAAAGAATCTACAGAAAATAATCCAACAAAAGCCACACACACAGTAACACCTGACAGTGCAAGCTTAGTGCTGAGAGAATGGACACCAGCCTTCAACTTTTGACCTCAAGTGGAAAAAAAAGCCTTTTAGCCAGCAGAGCTGAACGAATTTTTCTGTCATGGCTGTCACAAGCACAGTCACACCCAGCTTTTGGGACAAATTTCATGAGCCAGACACAATTTTCTGGCAACAGACTACAGTATGAAATTTGTGAAGAGTTGTGTCACTTGTTTAAAAATCTATGGGCCAATGCTCGTGGCGTAGAAGACATGGATCATTGGGAGTGTTCAAAATGTAAAATCCACTATCTTTTTCTGTAGCTACTGTTTAAAATGGGAGGGGCCAATGGGGATGGCTGACAGCCCTCATGCTTCCTCATTCTTGACCATTTACACCCCCTAACATCTCCTCTCTCTCTGCCCCCATCACAAGCATGATCTCTCCTGTAATCATCTCAGGACACAGATGCTATTATTTCACAGATGCTATTAATTGTGCTTCAACTCAATTCAAATATAAGTCATAAGATTCCACTCAACATATTTATCACATTTTATATGATTGCTACAGATGTTCAGCAGATGCAGTAGGTCTCACCTGAGCCTTGGCCAGTCTTTTCTCCAGCAGCTCTCGCTCCCTCTCACTCTGCAGCAGCCGCTTGTTCAGCTCGACCACGTCCCCCTTCAGAGATGCCAGGGCTGCCAGGTGAAGCTACGGGGAGAGAGGAGACACTTAGAGGACACACACAAGTACGCACACACACACACATATCCAATTTCAGTGGCTCTACATGCACAAAACCATGTTTTGTGTCTTCAGTGAGGCTCTGCTGTTTTTGAAAATTAATGTTGCTAATGTTAAATTTAACTGAGGCACTTTATACACATTATTTATGCACACACACATAGTAGCACATCTTTAATAAAGTGCAGTTAAACTGCCTGGATGTTCATGTAGTCCATGAAATTGCACAATAAACACTAAAGCAGCTCAGCAGCTCTCCAATATGTACAGTGGACAGAGGGGGGATTTCACATGTGGCGACCCATCCAGCTGTTTGGCAGATCTGACATCTCCTCTTGCCTGGTACCTCAGTAGAGAACCAGACAAAACACAGCAGAGAACAAAGCCAGGCGCCTTTAAAGAGACTTTACGGTTCATCTCTGTAGGAGAACACATTCAGGGTGCCAATTAAGACTCAAAATGGCATGTGCACTACATTCCAGGAACCACCGTTTAGGGTCTCCAAACGCCTCTGAGCAAGAGCCCATTCACTGTTTGTTTCAAGCACTGTGTGGAAATCAAGTGTCGATGTGTCACAAATGTGATCTCATTTCAAAGGCAGCTTTCTGGCTCGTAAAACCGTCAGCCCAGACCATGATAATTATCCTTCTCAGGGAAGACCTGTTGAGCCCCAGAACTCATTAACAGCGCAGCACTCGCCCCACTCACATACCAACCCTTTCTTTGTCTTAAAAGTTGAGAAGAGTGGAGATAAGCAACAACAAAGAAGTTACTCACCCATCCACACACACACACTCACAGCTGGGCTGGGTGAAACGGATTCGGCTGGAGGCACGTGACGCGCCGAGCTGCCACTAAGCCACAAGCCTCTTTCTTCCTCCACAAGATGACACTCAAAACAGCCATGCAGCCGCACGGGCAACCTCCTCCCCACATGGCACCCCACCCTGCACCGGGCTCAGTGGAGTAATGTGGCTCATTTATTAAATGGAAATCCGATAACAAGAGAAACCTGCATCCAGCACCGTACGTGATTTAATTACCAGCAATAGACTGTTTTCGCCGCCGATGGTGGACCTGCCCCTGGGACCCGGCTCAAGTTAATTATGACTATGGTGTAGGCAAAAAGAGAAAAAACAAAAAAACAGGGCATTACATTCCAGTCACCTACTGTTTCAAATGAGCTCCGTGTATCCAAAACTTGGCAGTCAAACACAAGACAGAGACATTTCAGTGTGTGGCAACTTCTCTGGTCCAGTGCTCTCCAGATCTACAGTCTTTATAGATCAGTGAGACGTGAAGGAAGAGGAGGAAATAACTTGGTCTTCAGGAGGAGGCAATTAGTGAACCTAGAGAAAGCCCCTGCCCTCTGACCTCATTAAGATCAGGCCGGCCCCTCAAGTGAAACATGGAGAGAACAGAGACGGGTCGACGGCGGGTCACTCAACATTAGAAATCATCAGCTAAGTAGACAACATTCCAGTAGAACATATCTTGAGATTTTAGGCCAGCTGATGAAGACATGTGGGAAGTATAGTTATTTTGGCAGACTGATTTAATTTGAGTTTTAGTCTAGTCTTTGTGTCCAGCTGCCACTTTAGTCTTTATTAGGCTTAGTCACATCCATACTTATTTCAGTTTCAGTTGACTAAAAGTCTGAGCATTTTAGTCAGAATTATCCATGAACATTTTAGTCTAGTTTTAGTCACCAAAGATTGTATTTTAGTCTCTTTTTTAGTAAGGCAATTCTATTTAATTAGTCAATATAGTACAAGTATCTAGAACAACATTTTCTTTTAGTCAAAACCGTTTCGTAATAAAAAATGAAATGTTTTTGAACCACACATTCTGTTTTCTTTTCCCCTTCATTTTTTAAAAATTATGTCCAAAGATTGCTTCGTCATTTTCTCCCAGCCATCTGCTCACCCATCAGAAGTATCCTGAAATCTAATTAATGCCACGATTGCATATTGCAGAAGGAACATCATCAGATGGGAGATACAGGAAACAGAAGCCACTATATAATAACGCGATTACATGAGATGAGATAACTTCTCGTATTCGTCAACGAAAATGAAGAATTTTAGTATAGTGTTTTTTATCTTGTAAACCATAATTAGTGTCATTTTTATTCATTGGCAAAATTACATGATATATAGTTATTGTCACATGACCTGCGTTTACATCTCGCCTCAACGAAATTTTGGATGAAAACAACCCTAGTGGGAAGAAAAGGCAGAAGGGGCATAAAAGAGCCTCTGTACTGAACATAAGCTGCAAAAAGTCTGGCTCCATTGCATTCAAAATCATTTCTTTTCTCCCTGAACTGTCCCTCTCTGTCAGACAGAAGGGAAAATGATGGACGGTGCTCATTAAGACAAGTGAACGATTGGTTGACATGGTTCCTCTATGGAAAATGTAGGGTACTTCATGCCCTCTGTTCATGCACAACCTCTGTGTGTGTGTGTGTGTGTGTGTGTGTGTGTGTGTGTGTGTGTGTGTGTGTGTATATACACCCATGTGAGATATGACACCCATACACTCTGCATCACTTAGCAAATAGGCTACACATGTGCCAGCATCTCAGCAGACTACTCCATCAGTCCACTCACGGGAAAAATGATATTATGACCCATAATGCACTTCCATTATCTATTTCGAGAGGGTGCCGGAAGAGGCTTGGGGACCGGGTGTGTGTTTACAGATGTTCCAGCACTCAGGGGGGAGACTGAGGGGCCTGTTTTCAGATAGGAGGGGTGTAAATTCGATGCCCTTTCTGACGTTTGGTGTCTCCTGCTCTCCGCCGGGCCCTGTGGGTGTATAAAAACACACCCAGCGGCCCAGACCCATCAGGGAACCATTACTTCACACGGAAGGAACTGACGTCATTACTCAGGTTGACGTGAGTCACCCAGAATCAAGCAGCTGACGGAGGCTTTCCTATATTCATAAAAATGCACACAGGGCCATATTTTGCTTGGTTTTGTTCTTTCAAATGCACTAAGTGAGGAACTTGTTCATTAGTGCAAGGTGAAATGGGTTCTCATGATTTACATAAATAAAACAATATGAAACAAGAAAAAAAAACGTGGTAGTTACCTGTATCTGTAATTACTTATACTGTGTAGTGCTGTGCCTAGCAACTTACATTTTAAATCTTAAGTGTCCCTCATTCTTAAATGAAATATGCCTTCCTTGGTACCTATTCTTGACAGGCTTTTTTTTTCAGAAATCTCAGGTTTAAAGCAAATCTGGCATTACCAGCAGGGAGCATTCTGATTCTGAACAGTTCCATTTTCTCTTTTTTACATTTACATTTTACATTTACATTTACGGCATTTAGTAGATGCCCTTATCCAGAGCGACTTACAATTAGTATTTATAGGGACAGTACCCCCCTGGAGCAACTTAGGGTTAAGTGTCTTGCTCAGGGACACAATGGTACTAAGTGGGGTTTGAACCTGGGTCTTCTGGTTCATTGGTGAGTGTGTTACCCACTAGGCTACTACCACCCTACTTTTTTAACACCATTGTTTGAATAAAATGAGAGAATAATCCCACATTTTGACCATTTCCTGCATATGTGTGACTTATTCTAGTGGCATTTTTCCAGCATTCTTTCAAAAGCTTGATGCGACATGTAATGAACAGCTTCTCCTGAGTACCCCCCACACCTATACACCCATACACACTCATAGACAAAATCTACACAATCAAATGTGTGACAAAGCCTCTCTCATTGCCTTTATGAGTATGTAGTATGAGTTTTTTTTGCTGTGAGATGCTTTAACTACATTAAATTAGAGCTGAAGCGAATGTGGCGCAGCTATTTAAAAAACTTATGGTTCCACCTCCAAATCAGAACTGCCAGCTGTTTTTTTATAATATATAATGCATGGTGCTGAAGCAAGATTTATCTCAAGCACTGAGCAGTCTGACCTTTCTGAGGTCACACATTTTCTGCCAATTTTAGACATAAACAAAGACACTACCTGGCTGATAATGGACAGGATCTGCTGTACACTGTAATAAATCTATAAATAAATGTACTCAGCACCACAACATGCTGTCTGAACGTGTAGAGAGCAGGGCTTCAAAATGAATTTTTGGTTTGTGCTGATTGGAATTTTAGGTAATATTTTATGTTTTTTAGGTAATATTTTATATTGAATTAATCATTCAAACAGGTTTGAATGGTTAGTTACATTCAATAACATAACATTTGAATTCATGCACAAATAAAACTATTACTATTATTATATTGTGTACTATTGTTCATTGTTTTTTATATATAATATTTATGCACTTGGTGTTAAACTGAAGGTCTTAAACAAGTATGTCTAATTGTCTCGTCTTGTCCAAGTCATGTCACTTCTCGAGTATATTTTGCATTTAGTATCTTACTTGTGACACAGCTGACACACAACTTCAGCCTTCCGTGTACTTGTATGTGGCTGCATTAATTGTGAATCTTGAATAACATATGTCTTTTACGTATTGATTAATAATTTTTTTAAGGATAGTGCCTCTAAAAAATAAGCCTAAAAACTGTGGCAAAACAATTGCACACAGAAACAACGCCTCCCGATTCATAGGACGCCAACATCCATATAAAACTCATTCAGAGTGTAATCTGTTTCAACAAACCATACTTGCTCTTTACTTGCAGAAGAAATAAATTGGTAAAGAAATGAAAAGTGGTCCGCTTGGAATGTGATGCTTTAAAATTACACCGCTAACAAGTGCGATATTGATTCACAGGCAACCTTTCTCACTCAAAATCAGAAAAAATAAATCAAACAATTTCAGTAATGTTCCTTTCAGGCCTACAAAAGAATGTATAGAGTCAGGAGCCATTTCTCTCACCTCTGGGGCAACAGAAGCCGTTTTTTTCCTTGCACTGCAAGACGCGACTCGTTTATCTAATTGCGTTATGGCCAAAAGACAGTCAGAGACAAATGGATCACATGGGAACCATTCAATACTGGGGTTAATTGAATATATTACAGGCAACTGTACCTCTCCTTGTGTAACTGAGGGTATTTTTAAACTGCTGCATTCCTCCCTGCTCTCTGCAACCTGCCCATTCAGTATAGAAGCATTTTCAGAAAAAACTGTTTTGGACCCTTCTCCATCAAAAAATATCATGTTCTGAACACAGCTGCTTCCTCCCATGGCTCATATTGCAATTAACTCATTGTGATTAATCATGATTAATTCTTAAAACTAAGGCTTGTCAGGATGCATGTTTAATACTACACCAGATAAAATTGACAATAAATAAAATGTTTTTCTCAATAATTCAGTCAGACAAAAACAGGCATGTTGCACACGGCTCCATTTCATAATTACGTAAATTCATCAAATGCCATCTCCCAATTGTCCATCTGAATCTTTAGGTAGGATGAATTTCACATCCATGTCATAGTTCAAACCCACGCAGGAATTAAATAAATACGCAGCTGAAATAATTGTGTTAATTAACCCACTGGTGGCCTAGTGGGTCAGGAAGCGGACCCATTATCAGAAGGTTGCCGGTTCAAATGAGGTACCACTCCCCACACAGGCTTTCATGGCTGACCACTACTCACTCAGGGTGATGGGTTAAAAGCAGAGGACACATTTCGTAGTCAATTTGTGCTGTGCACTTAAATTTATTTTGAATGTGTTAAATTTTTTTAGATGAATCACAGCTATTAAGCATAGCTGCACTTCTTCCCATGTGGAAACATCTCAAAAAATGTATTTTGCTTGCATGTTATGACTTTTGTGTTCTGAGCCCAAAATCCAAAATGAATAAGTAAATACAATCACTGAGTGAAGGTTTACAAGAAATACACAAACCATATACAGCTATGGCATTTATGTGTCATTTCAGGAGTCAGATCCTTTGTGGTCAATGTTGTCAGCCCCTCAGCATGCTGGACATCAAAACTGGGGCCGCCTTTTACCTTTTCAGATCTGTTTGTCAAGTATCACAATATGTTCCGTGTCAAGGTCACTCTCCTGCCTCCAGCACATCAACTTCAAGAACTAAACGTCTAATACATCCACCTTGTAACCAGAACAATACCATTCACCTCACCTGTCAGGGGTTTTAATCTTGTGTCTAATGGGTGTATTTGTCCATCCAACTCAACTTAATCAATGACCACAGAGCATGTGCCCTTTAAAATGTCATTAGAGCGGTCACACTATTGGTTTCACTTAAACGCCTGTTATGTGAGGAAAGTCTGGTTTACACAGCTCGTGAAGTTGAGAACATGAAGGCTGACCTCAGATTGGTCCACAAGGTCATTCTCCTGCATATCTAAATGCACGACAGGTTCCAATACTGTGAGGTTAAATAATAATGAGAATGGAAGGTGGTTGGAAAAGAGAAATTTATTAGAGCAGCATTGAGGTGTCAAGGTCTCATAGAGATTATCATCAGGCCAGCACTTTGCTTTGCACTTCATTAACTCACCATGCAGCTACTGATGTGGCATTCTCTAACATCACGCTAACCAGGCTCACGGTGGCTACTGCAGGCCTGAGAACAGCCAGGATCACAAACGCACAACGGCATATGGCATCTCCATCACTGTCACCAACAAGCAAAACAAACGCAGGACTGGAAACCCGGCCTTCATACACTAAAGCTACGTCGTGTGTCGCTGTAACACTACAATATTAGTGCTTTCGATTTATTGGAATAAAACGGAAGGAAAAGCTGCAGCATATGGTTCTCTCCGCCGACAGCAGACAGCTAATATGCCGTCTTGGCAAGAGGCAAATAAACTATGAGGGTCTGTGATGTCTGCTGGAATGTGTAGAAAATGTCCCTCCTACCCCACCCCACCCCACCTCTCCTCTACTCTCCCACATGGTTGGATGGCGGGATGAGACAGACTCACCTTTCAGACAAGTCCTGTCCTCTCTCCACTTCTCTCCCTCTCTTTCCTTCACTTGCCTAGTGGCCTTCTTCCCTCCAGGCTATCAATGTGCTTCATTTCTGCATCAGCGCGCACACACACACACACACACACTCTCTCTGCCCGTTTCAGTGCCGTATACCAGCTCACGGGCAGCAGCTCGTCCGCGGGATCCGTGTGGGAAAAACGTCTCTCTGAAAGCAAACAAAAGGACGGCCGGGCCGCTGGCCTGCCTGTTCGCTCGCGGGGCTGATCCAGTGGAATGAGGCTCTGGGCTTTTCTTTCCTTTTGTTGTTTGCTTCGCCCTTTCCTTCCTGTCCGGATGGGGCTGGCGGTGTGTGTTATGTATGCGTGTTTCCGTGTGTGTGTTCTACTAAGTCTTGCAGTGGGCCACTGGGGACTCGAACTCCTCACAGGTGACTATTCAACATACACACAAACACACAACACATACCACCGGCGCATATCATTTTAAATTGTGTCTCACAACAATCTGAATATGAACCAGAATTTATACTCATTCAACAAGAGGTTTGTGAGAAGTGATCTTAACACACCCCTTTATATATAGAACACACCCCTTTATATATAGAAATGACAGGACGAAGATAAGAGTGTGTGGTTGGCTATGGGTGAGGACAGGGGTTTTTTCAGGTGCTCAGCAGGCTATAAAAAAGTCTGGAAGACCCCCCACAGGGCCACAAAGGTCAGTGGCTGTGACCTGGGCTCCATGTTGAGAGTTTGTCCCCTATCATCCTAACCAGACCTGGCCATTTAGCTTCTTTATTCCACACTCAAGCCCAGGCACAATCAGCCACAGCGCTTAATGAATCCCACTGTATTCCAATCGCCGGCACTAAAGTGAGCACTAATTGTCTTCAATCGAGGAGCGCTTACACGCACCACACACAGGACCAGAGTAAATGGAGCACTCAGCGCGTTCGAATACGATTCCCGGTGGTGCAGCAGCACTTAAAATAGACTCAGATACCCCGAGTGTCAGAATGCAGTTCCAGTGTTGTTACCTCTAAGACCGAAGGCTGAAAACGAGCCACCACAGCTCATCCTCCAACACTGCAGGCCAGCGAATGGAAACTGAACAATGCGCCGGGGTGCCGGAGGCACTCGGAATGGGATTGCAGCCAGATGTTCCTGAAGAATTCCTTCAGGAAAGTAGGTAGGATACCTGCCCAGTAAACCCTGACCTTCCCAGCAGTGTCTTACTGTGCCTTCCAGGAAGCCTTGTGGCTTCACGCGCTAACAATAAAAAAAAAAAAGAAGGTGATAACATCAAACCAGATGCCAACTCTGCAGTATAAACAACTCCCACCAACACGAATACCTGAATTAAATGCCAGCAAGGGAGCTGGTGTTTCCATAGCAATTTCTTAAGCAAAGACAGGCATGTGACTCCCAGGGTCTCGCAAAAGACACCACTGACGTCTTTTTCCCATTAGTTTTTTTTTGTATTTCTGAGTCCTGCTGTACATTTTCTTTCCTGGCAGCTTGAGACAGACACACCAGTCTGTGCTGGCAGCTCAGCTCTCAGCTGATGTCATGTGAAATATTTATTCCACGGACAAACTTGACATTAAATGGCCACTTCGTTTACATTTGGGCTACATGAACCGCCACTCTGCAGCAGCTACTGAGCTAGTAACACTTACCAGTTCAGCTACAAGCAGCGCAGTGTGTCCACCAAAGAAGGCTAAGAATGTGTTTATACAGAACCAGTCTGAGAACACAGGCTTCTCCTCAAACCGTTTCGCAACCAATGTGCTGACATGGGACTGGCAGCAGATTTCACAGCTTCGCTTTTCACTTGACTTCTCACTGCGGCCGCTCCTTCCTTCCAACACGCTGAGCTCTCATAAGACTATTTGACATGCTATAAAAAGGCGGCACATGTTACAGGCCTGGTTAGAAAATGGCATCATATGTGAAATGGACTTTAATGCTCAAATCTACGTCACCATAGTTTCTGCATTACTGAAAGTTATTCTCTTTCTCTCTCTCTTGGCCATGTTGGCTGAGCTCTCTCCATTTGTTCATGTCAACAAACTGCAAAATGTGACTGCAGTTCTTTGTGCTCCCAGTTAACGTGTCCTTCAAACTTCCACCAGCCCTTCCAAAAAACAAAAGCCACTAAGCAAGCACTTTAGAACACAAAGAATGTATTCATCCTGTTGATGGTGACAGACATTTCTGCTTTTGAGAAGATCCTGTCAATGTGGATATGAGGTGCAGAGGACAAGTGAGGACCAATACAAACCTCTGAAGGCTGGACAGATCTACTTCTCAGAACTTGACTTCCTGAAAACAACTGTGCAATAAAAATGGTCCGGTGGAGTACAATTGGGTTAATGATAAAAACCTACAGGTCCAAGCTCCCGTGGTCCCTATATTATTTCATTTTGTATTACATAAAACATGTGGCCCCGCCAAGGTGCCACTGAGGTGCCACTGAGCAAAGCACCGTCCCCATACACTGCTCCCCGGGCGCCTGTCATTTACATTTACAGCATTTATCCAGAGCGACTTACAATCAGTAGTTACAGGGGACAGTCCCCCTGGAGCAACTTAGGGTTAAGTGTCTTGCTCAGGGACACAATGGTAGTAAGTGGGATTTGAACCTGGGTCTTCTGGTTCATAGGCGAGTGTGTTAAACACTAGGCTACTACCACCCATGGCTGCCCACTGCTCACTCAGGGTGATGGGTTAAATGCAGAGGACAAATTTCACTGTGTGCACCGTGTGCTGTGCTGCTGTGTATCACATGTGACAATCACTTCCCTTCACTGGTACGTGTGGTACGGGTGTGAACGGGCGTGGTCTGAACTGAGGTGCTGTAAGCGTAATAAATAGAAAGCATCATGAGATTCTCTTTATTAGTTTCCTGCACTACACCGATCCAAACCCGTTACAACCTGAAGCCACAAACTCCGCTTTCAGAGTGAACATGGCAATCGCCGTGGTGCTCAGCGCAAAAAAAAAAAGTGTGGTTTTCTAAACTCCCGGTAAGACAATAATGTCGTGTTGTAGATCTCTGGACACTAGGACACGCGCATCGTAAAACGGAGCAATGCTGTACTCAGATCAGGCCGCCACAGTCACTACTTTTTAATGAGAATTTTTAGAATTTTATATTTATAATCAATTACATTCTGCACTGCATCGGTGCAGAATCGTCCATGTCTGTATCGCAATGCATTCGATTATATGATTAATCTGCATTGATTATCCGATTAGTCTTCACTTTGCACTTTTGTTTGTTTCCCCTCCTGAATCCAACCTACAAGGACAAATAGAGGAGAACAGGCTGCTTCTGGGAGTCCCAGAAGCAGCCTGCCACCTCTGGCATGGTTATCGTCTGCCAAATAACCCCATTAAAATGTTTTATTTGCCTTATTGGTAGAGATACAGCCTCATAAATAGGCAGTTTGCTCTGACTGGAAGGAGACCGCAGCCCAGAAACCTCCGTTTTCCAGCTAAATGTACTGTGAAAGGTGAATTATCCCCCTGCTCTTTTGGGTCTCGTTTCTGAGAGGTAAACACTGCGGGACCATGCCTACACTAGCACTTTCTGCTGGCAAAGAGCGAGTGAGAGAGAGAGAGAGAGAGAGAGAGATCGAGAGAGATCAAGGGCAGTGTGGATTACCACTGCAGAAAGACTCAGACACACAGGTAAAGGGGTCTCTGCATGAACATTATTAGATTTTTTTCAACTGCAGGCTTTGGTTCCTGCGGGTCCAAATGAGAACTTGGTCCAAGATATTTATTTGATATCACTTACTGCTGGGTGATTACACAATCTCAAATCAATGATCACAATAAAATTCATGATCATCTTTTGCGTATGCATTTACATTACGTGGAAAAGTGTAAAAGTGAAAGTGAAGTGATTGTAATTGTGAAACACTGCAGCACAGCACACAGTACACACGACGAAATATGTCCTCTGCTTTTACCTTGGTGAGCAGTGGGCAGCCATGACAGGCGCCCGGGGGAGCGGTGTGTGGGGACGGTCATTTGAACCGTGGCTCCTCAGTGGCACCTCAGATTATGGATATGTTTCCTTATCCGCTAGGCCACCACTGCCCCAGACATGTGTCTGCTGAGGTGCTGGAATACGGAACTAATGCATGCAGTACCAAGTCATGTTGTTCACGGTGTAAGGCTAATAAAAAGCAAAATGGCTTAAAATGGAGCCGAGGAGGATTGGAAGATGTGCTAGAGAAGTTTGACTATAATGAGCGGGTGAGAAACCAATCCACTAGCAGGAGAGAAAGTGAATACGTGTGTAGGATGCCATGATGTGACATGGTGTTTAGGCAGCTCAAAAACCCAGACAACTCTTAAAAACACGACTGAAGGCAGTTTCCAGTTCCATGGCCAAAGTGACATGGAGCATTTAAGGCGCTGCATAAGATAAGTTTCCATTTGGCAACATCAGAAACAACTGTGATCAAAAGAAATAGAAAAATTAAATTGTTCAATATTGGAAAGTATACTGTGATAAATTTTTTTGGCCATATTGCCATGTCAAGGTTTTTGGCAACCCACTGCAAGTGTATACTATTTCATCACATTTTCATGTATCAAGTGGTATTTTGACACAGGACTATCCACAGGAAACCCATTAGCAGTACATGAAATACTTCCTAAAATAAAGTCCTGATTCTGGTTTTATTTTTGAGTTGAGTCAATACCACAAACTCAAAAAGAGCCAGAAAAGGCTGAAATCTAGAAAGATAGCAACATTCAGAATTAATTAAGGGTGCTGATGTATTTAGAAAACCGATCGGTGGCCATGCAATCATGTCAGGGTGGCATGAGCACGTGCATGCAAAAAAAAAAATGCCAATGCCCATGATGCCGCCCCACCACGATGCCACCCTGGGCAATCGCCTATGTCATGCATATCAAAAACTTCTACTGACAGAGAACATAAGGACATGAAAAACTTATGGCAATATCAGACATGCATGGTTATATGGTTGTTTAGATAAGGCTTGCGGAGAGCAAAGTAAAAATTCCGCCCATTACATCTACATTCCACCTTCCTGTTGAGAAATGGACAGTTTTCTCCGCAGCCACAGGCAGCTGTTTAAGCAGCGCTACCCCGTATTTTGCTCCATCCATTTCTCCATCGGTTTTAACTAGATGCCCAACAGCAGGATGATGCCACCGCTCTGCCATGCCCGTAGCCTCTACTACGGTATGGAGTGAACACTGGCAGTAATTATGCGCCGCAAAACCAAAGTCTCAGTGCTGAGCACTAATGAGGTGGTCTGGGGGAATGATGTAGCTACAGGACGGCACTGCGGCGCTCACTGTGCAGTTGTTAGTGAGAGAGTCTCTCAGCTCGCTTCCTTCGTTCCAGCTTCATATCCAGGGCACAAAATAAGAGTCAAGCTGTGTAATCAGTTGGCAACTTCAGGGCTATTTCAGAGCACTGGCTTTGATCTCCAAAGCAGCCCTCTCTGGTAAATCACATGAACGAAGGCCCGTAAAACAGACCTATCACAAGAGGAATGTTCGCAATAACTGATTAGGTGTTTTAATGTCACTCAATGGGCTGCAGAGAGTGGACGGCAAAAAAAGGTTCTTTCAGACTGAAGAGCTAAACATTCTCAACCAGTGCCAGGCCCAAGTCCATCAACTGCATGGTACAGTACAGACAGCCATACAGCACAGATACATCACTGCTGGGCAAGAGGAGCGACCACATTCCAGTCAGGTCCTGGCATGAGCTCAACGGAGCGGCGCCTCGGGGGTTTCTCCCGGTCCATCCCGAAGAGTTCTGACGCGGTCCGGATGTGGGTCAGCACCCTGAAATGCTGTTTATATTTATACAGGTATCATGGCGGCATTATTCATGTACGCGCGAGGCACATCCGAACCCTTCCGCACCCCCGGGCAGTTCAACAGCAGGCCGGTGTGCTGACGCTATGATAAGAGGAATTACCATAGAGTCAGTGTTTTGTGACTGCAGTAGCCAATAAGGAATAAGAGCGAGGCACTTAGGCGAGTAATTACCAACAAGCGCAGGGATATGTGACTGAGTGACGGGGACACACCATTACAAATGCAGCCCAAGGCACACAACACACTCTGTGTGTGTCTCTCTCTGTCTCTCAGTCACACACACACACACACACACATCTTTGAACACTGCAGGACTTTAAATGGAAAGCTGGTGCTTCCTATTTGGGGGAAACTAAGAGAATATGGTGCAATTTTTTTATTCTGTAGGGGCTCTGTGGTAAAAAAAAAAAAATCCATGAGGAGAGTGCTGCTGAGCCGAATTCCCCCTGACTACTTCTCTCTATAAATGCCGTGCCTGGACGGCCAGTGCACAGGCCTCGGAGCGTTCCTCTGTGATGCCTACACTGAATTCCCATAAAACAAGCACACTTTGATGTCTCTGCAAAGGCCCTCTGCCAGTTAACAAAGTAAAGGCACAGAATAATGATTTTGGCGAGTGGTAAACAGTGCTGACAGCAAAGAACCATGGGATTTAGGCTTTGTAGACGAAAGGTACTTCCACACACAAAACACTTCCCACACAAATGCAGTCCCTTTGGCCAAAAAAAAATGCACCTGTGTATATACCAATATATCATATTACCATAAAAATAAAGCCTATATAACAAAGTTCAGTTCCATTTTAGAAGGGAATCCGAATTGAAACTAGGCGGCTAAAAACTCCTGCAAGCAGGTTTACCATAAATAACAAAATGTATACAATTAAGGAACCCGGTACTGTACAAGTACTCTTCAAGAAGTAGACGACTAGACTCAATCTGACATTCATTTAGCACCCTAATTTGTAGGCATAGTTTTCCAACGTGATTTGTGGGCATTAATAATTGTATTATATACAGTACAGGCCAAAAGTTTGGACACACCTTCTCATTTAATGTGTTTTCTTTGTTTTCATGACCATTTACATTGGTAGATTCTCACTGAAGGCATCAAAACTATGAATGAACACATGTGGAGTTATGTACTTAACAAAAAGTGGAGACCTGGCCTCCACAGTCACCGGACCTGAACCCAGATGGTTTGGGGTGAGCTGGACTGCAGAGTGAAGGCAAAGGGGCCAACAAGTGCTAAACACCTCTAGGAACTCCTTCAAGACTGTTGGAAAACCATTTCAGGTGACGACCTCTTGAAGCTCATCGAGAGAATGCCAAGAGTGTGCAAAGCAGTAATCAGAGCAAAGAAACTAGAATATAAAACATGTTTTCAGTTCACCTTTTTTTGTTAAGTAACTCCACATGTGTTCATTCATAGTTTTGATGCCTTCAGTGAGAATCTACCAACGTAAATGGTCATGAAAGTAAAGAAAACACATTGAATGAGAAGGTGTCCAAACTTTTGGCCCGTTACTGTATATTTTATATTATAAAAGAGACCGTAGGCTGTTTATTTAGTCCCTGGAAAGAACGACTGCAGTGATTAGTCCCCAAGGCAGTGCTGTATATGTATTGGGTCCACACTGTTGTTGCACTGGGTCACAGGTAGAATTTAGGGGACACTTTTACAGGAAGTGAGTGACAATCACCACTTTCTTATTGACACCACGCCTTTTGTCTTGGCTAGATGGGGGGTGTCAGTAAATTCTCGCTAACAGAACAACTCTGTCTTCATCTTACTGTGCTGAGTTTGTCGTTCCTTCGAGGGGCATATAAATCACCATGCCAACCTACAGAAGTGCTCAAGACGCGGCGGGGCAGCACGCCCCCTTCCCAGATCTGCTGCACATCGACCGCGGCGATGCTTTATGATGCATGCTGATCTCAAGCAGTACATCAGCCGTACTGAGCACCCATCACAGGCCGTCACACTCCCGAGTCCATGCTGCTCCTGCCCGCGCTTTATCCACCGTAAATCGGCCCAGGGCCACGCAGAAACCATTTCACCGCAGAATAAAATAGCCAGGAGGGGAAGTGAGGGGATACTGGACCCCAAAAAGCAACTAAAGTTGAAAAACAAAAGACACTCTGATAGTTCATAAGGCTCAGCTCTTCTGGAGAGGGGGGCTCAGACAATGAAGAATGGCCTTCTTCCAGCCTCCTTGCAGGCAGTGAAGAATGCGTTTGGCTGGAGGTTCAGACCAACGGAGGAGAAAATAAACCTCCCGCTCCGAGGAGGATTATTTCCCGGTGCATCTGCGAAACAAAAGCCCCTTCGTCCGTATTCTTCCCCTTTCGTTCCCCCTATCTCCCTTTCTGCCCAAATCTGCCCCCCTCCTTCAGAGGTCCTCGCTAGTTTTAGGGACTTGGGCGCCCTGCGGGGAACAACAGCTTGCCGATATGAAAAGCAGATGCGGCGGACTCTCCTCTGCCCGTGGGTGCGGTGGAGCGGCAGGGCCACTTGCCCGCGGGGGGGGCGGCTTGAGTTGGTTAGCCAGGTGCCGGCGCGTCCTCACCGCTCCTGCAATGCAGCCTGGAGGCGGAGCTAATTAAAACGTTACGAGGCTAAAAGCCTTCCGGCCACGGCGACTCCGCACCATGTGCGAGTTCCTGGAGAAGCCCCCGGTAGGGCTGACCTCTGGACAACTTCCTGTGTCTCCACAAAAACAACACAGAGGTAACATGAGTGGTGGGCGTTTAGCAGGACCCCCCTCATCCACAGGGTTCTTTCAAAAAGTGCGCAGAGGCTGGAATGCTCGGCACCCTCGGGCACCCGTAACCAAACTTCCCCCCGCCCGGTTTTAATGGGATGCAGACGGAGCAGGACCGAGCTGCTCTGATGACTCAGACCTTCTGGGCATCTGAGCCGCGGGGAGACTCCCGTCCTACGCCCCCCCTCTCCCACCCGAAGGTGAGCAGGAGTGGACTGCCTGCCCCCCCCCGAGCCCCTCTTACCTCGGCCAGCTCCGCCGGCGGCTCGCCGCCCAATTTCACAGCTGCTCCGGAGTTCATGCTCTCCACCAAAAAGACCTCCGCCGAGCGGAGAACTGGCTAAGAGGGAGAAGAAGAAGAAGAAGAAGAAGAAGAAAAAAAGCTGTTCCTCCCCCAGCCTCAGCTGCCTTCAGCCTCCAGAGTCCGGAAAGCAAGCCGGAGTTGGATCCAGAGCGCAGCCATTCCCGTTCCACGCGGTGCCGTTAGTTCCTCAGTTCCGCTAGAGTCCACGCCACTCCGCAGTCCAGACAGCCAGTAGGTGTGGGACCGCCTGCCGGCGTAAGCTGGTGCCTGTGTGTGTGTGTGTGTGTGTGTGTGTGTGTGTCCAAGCTGGCTCACCCGGCTGCTATATCTGTGTCTCCCTCTCACATCGCTCCACACGCGCGCGCACACACACTGGGGAGAGTGTGCAGGGACGTCCCCCCGGTCCTCTGCGCCGCAGCAGGAAGGCTACAGCTGTGCCGCATGTGAGTGTGCACTCGCAAGCACACGTGTGTGTGTAAGCATGTGTGTGTGTGTGTGTGTGTGTGTGTATAGAAACACACGGAGAGGAGGGGAACTCATTCAGTGGCTTGTCAGCCACTCCGCCGCTCGACCGCCTGTCGGATTCCTGCGTGTCTGAGGACCCGGAGCCCCTCCCCCCTCTCGGCTGCCGCGCTGCCGTGTGCTCAAGTTTGAGCGTCACTCCTTCCTCTTTCTCCCCTCATCCGCTCTCTCTCTCTCTCTCTCTCAATTTAAACCTCTCCTTCTCTCTCTGGCCCTCCCACGCTGAAAACCAGCCGTCCCAGACACTCAGCAGTCCCTTCTTCCTATTCACCTCCCGTCCTCTATCCTCATTCCTCCGTGTCTTCTATTTTGGGGGCAGCTCCGGTGCCCTAGCTGTCACCAGCACTGTCCCCCTGCAATATTAACAAAAAAAAATGCCACCTTTCCCAGAGCTCCCACTGTCTACCGAGGCATTTAACTCCACCGGGTAACGGTGTATATATTTACACTGACTTCAATATAGAGCTCGCTGCCACTTGCCAATAATATTGCAGGTCTTCGACTGTTATTAATAAATTAAGGGTGCCACTTTTTCATAACTTGAATATGTCAGTGCCACGCCTGTTTGTATCAACAACCTTACACATCGATAAGACAAAGCCCTTCTCGTGGACATCAGGGGTTAAGGAAGTGGAAAAAAGTGGAAGAACAACTATTTGCCTGAGGCAACGCAGCTGAAGACCACACAGCTCCCTCTGTTGACCGTACACTGCATAATAATGGGTGCAGGACCTCTTTCAACGGTATAGGTTGGATCATGTTTTAACATAAGCATGTTTGAAACTACATTGTAATTACTTGTCATTTTCGGGAGATAAGAATAAAAGGGTGGTAGTAGCCTGGTGGGTAACACACTCACCTATGAACCAGAAGACCCAGGTTCAAATCCCACTTACTACCATTGTGTCCCTGAGCAAGACACCCTAAGTTGCTCCAGGGGGACTGTCCCTGTAACTACTGATTGTAAGTTGCTCTGGATAAGGGCGCCTGATAAATGCTATAAAATGTAAATGTAAATAAAACATCAAGGTTGTTTTTACCAGATAAATATGTTTATGCTGAAAATGTCCATTAATAATTGTTGTAAGATGACAGAGAACATTTTATCAGATACTCAATATATTGTATTTGCTTTGCAAATGAATGAAATGCTGCTACAAATATTTTAATCAGGCATTTTATGAAAACTACGGAAACAACAGCACATATGGTTCCTATTGCATGTCGTCGTGTTTGCTACTTACTTACTTGTGCAGTTTCATACTATATGCTGGAATTTATGAATCTGTAATGAAACTATCTATTCTCTATATGCGTACATGTAGCATAGAGGTAAAAACAGCTTATTTTACCAACCCACACTCCAAGATTCAGGTTTTTATTCCACTGGGCAGATAGCAAATTTGGCTCAGTCTGGAGGAACAGGGTGAAAAGCTGTTCAGGGTGTCATTAAGTGGACTTCTGGTCATGCACACTGGAAGGGTTGCCATTATGGGATGTTGCATGGGGATCTTTGGATGACTGTGGGTTCGTTTTGGACATTTTACAGCTATGAATGACGTCCATGTCAAAGCGCTCCTTTCATGCTCAATTATGCCTGAACCACATATATAATGTTGTGTGTGTAAGGGGTTGACATTTAGTGCAATAAAGAAGTGTAATGTGCAGAAAGAAAATAACCTGTATTTCACTGCATTTTCTATCAAATACTGCAGCTCTAGGGTCTGAGACTCTCTATCTATGTAACCCTCTCACAGAAAACCTGCAGTGGTGTTTCATCCAATTGACAGACATGCATATTTTCAACAATAATTTGGTGTTTCATGGTAACTGTCTCTCTGTCTTTCAAAGCTTGTGTCAGGCAGGAAGCCCTCATGAAGATAATCACACTTTCAGTCAATCTCTTCAGCAGCAACCGTGTGCAACATACTGATAAATGCCACAAGGATGCACGTGTCAGGGAACGCTGAGTTTTTATTAAGTCTTTCTGAACACAACACGTCAAATGCTCTTCCGCTTGGGCGTAAAGGCTCTGCTTTCATGGGGAAATCAGAATCTGATGCTCCTCATCCGGACTTATAATTAATATAGCTTGCCCTCCAGGCGAAATGAAGTAAACTGAAAATATGTGAGGGAAGCAACCCTGCAGTAGGCATCTTAGATGGTGCTGCGAATCCACAGCTCTGTATTTAAGCGGCCATGGGCCTGCCCTGCTAAGACCTCTCATTATTCATTCATGAGCCCTTTTTACTTAGGGAGTTCTATCACAATTTACTTCAGTGACAGTGATTGGACAGGATTGGATGGATCTAATTAGGAAGTAAGAATAAATAGCATAGTAGTAGCGCAGCATCTAGTGCACCATAGTTTGCATAGTCCTGGCATTTTGATTGGCTGAAAGGAATCCTGAGAGTTATTACTTCTCACAATGATGCGCCTCTGTTGTACCTTTTCCAATATCATCCCACCTTATTGCCTGCACTATCATATTATGTATAGCATTACACACAACCAAAATAAATGCAGTGATCAGTTGCACACATGCATACGTGGTCCGGTTTCACAACACAGTGACCAAAGCAACCGGTTCTGGCTAGGAGCATGACTGTGACATTATCTCCTTCTTTCCTGTATAACATATAGTAAACAAACAGAGACACAAAACGCTGAACACTTACCATGCTGCAGGCATCATCCAATAAAACAGATTAGCCTGCTGGCCAACATTTTACTGCAGCAAATGAACACAACAGGCTCTTCTTCAATCTGCTCCGAATCACTGAAGAATCTTTTATTCGTCACCTTCTCGGTGAAGTCATCTTGATGGGACCGCAGTAAATGTGGTAAAGCTGCAGAGGCTACATTGACCGACACGGAGCAGTAAAAACCCCTCATCCATTTTACAGGCCGACTGTCCATTCTACTTTACTTACCTCAACAGCCCTCTCATAGGCAAAGATACACAGCACGGCTCTTCATTTCCGAATCGGTACGACCCAGTAGTCGAGTTGTAAAAACGAATCAGGGTGGGTGGGGAATTTTACCGTTTATTAGGCATATTTTGTGCTGATGACAGGGCATATGGTGGGAGACCAACTGTACCGTTTTTATTGTTGTTTAAGCAAAACATAATGAATATACTCTACTATCCTAAAACAACATGCATGGTGTGGATGTTACATGTCAGATGCTCAGATTTGCTCCCAAAGCAGTAAGGTTATGAATTTTCACTCAAATACTAGTGTGTGCGCTGCACTCTGATTGTAGTCTGCTCTCATGGGTACAGTCAAAGTGTCTGCTACAGTAGACTATCTGATAGCTCCTCAATATGATTAATGATGTTTTTAAGGCGCTTGCACACAAACGCTAAACAGAATTTTATCACTACGCGGCTTTGAGGGTGGAACTAAATATTTTTACACTGCTTTCTTGAAACGAAATGACAAACAAAACGTTTTTTTATTGGGCTGTTGCAATTAATCGTATTCAGACGTGGACAATATTGCATTGATGCAGTGCAGAACATAATCGATTACATCATAATAACGTTGAATGTGAATCTGAATGTGAAGGTGAATTTCTGTTGGCGGTATGCCGAAGTAGGAATGGAGGGAATTGCATTTCACTGTTTATATTTTAAGAAAGGTTTTGACGTGCAACTGATTTTACCCAATTTTTACCCAAATTAATACTAAAAATAATGTTAATAGGTATAAAACATTAAAATAAATTATTGTTCTATAACTCAGGTCTATAGTTACATCAAATTGTTTACAATTACAAATGTTATTTCATTTAATCTTGACAATAAAGCCTTGATTGAAATTCGACGGAGGCCTTATAGGAAAGTTACGTATCAGTATTATTATTACTACCACTACTACTTAATAGACTTTGCTACACAAGTAAATTATTGTGGTCTAGCTCTTTTCATATTAAGACACATTATTACCAACTAGGTTTGAGAAACCGTTTTTTTCCTTCACTTGTGGCCCTGCCTGGGTGGATGGCACCCTTAGCATGTGCCTCTATTGCCTGTGCCTTATTGCATTATTTGGTACTTTACTCAACAGACCTATGCATTAATTCATAAAATGGCACAAGGGATGGCCGGGAGGATGTTCATTTAAAAAATTTTATTTCTGGGGGGGGTGACATCCCTCCCCACCCCTTCTCAACTCGAGTACTGGTATAATCTGCATATAGCACAGTGTAATGTGCTTATGTCGTTTACAATCTACTGAATTAACCACATTTTTTTCTCTCTTCCTATGCAAATGCAGCAGCATTAGCTCTTTAAAACTCAAGAAATCAGTACCATCTGTGGCTATCATTCGCAAACTACTTAACATTTTGAGTGTATGTGGGAGTAAATTGGAGAACCCGGAGGAAGAGACCATGCAAACTCCACACGAACAAAGCCGAGAAAGAAACACAGAAAGAGGAAAACTTCTACTGCCAGCCCCCTGGGAATTTCATCGCACCCATTCACAATTCTACTATGCCATACATAATGGGAAAAAAGATGCAAAACCAAACTAGTGTCACGTGCGAGTAGACTGTTTCATGGACAGAGGCCAGGCATCTCTCCTTGGGAAATGCCGCCAGCATGGAGCCCGTTCTGCAGCTGGCAGATAGCTGCTCCCCCGTAAGTGTGTCTCAGAGCTGCATGAGCTTTGATATGAGAAAGCGCTGGGCCACCTAATTCAGGCACCCAGCTCCTACCGAGATCTGAGGAAATGTGCGCTGCCAGCGAATGTTAAACATCTATCTTCTGGGCAGCCACACTCGCAGGGAGACGAAAAAAAAAATCTCAGATGAAGAAAATGTAGAAATGCTGTTCCTTGACTCTCAAAACCACATGCCAACAGGTCTCATGTGAAATTCTGATAAGCAAGGCCAGAAGTTGCCTGACTTTCCCTCCCTGTACAGACCAAGGCCGGCCATCCTTCAACACTTTTAGGAAGCTCCGGATTTTGCATTCAGCACACAGAGCATCGCCGAGTAGCTTTTTATCTTCCAGTGAGCGAACCAGCAGCACGAAATCACACTGAGAGTAAAAAACTGAGCGTACTGAAGCCTGAGGGACCACGAGAGAGAATACAGTGTTTAATGTGTATGTACAAGAGAGAATGCGTACACATGTGTACACACAAGTGAAAAGAGTGTGTGTGTCAGTGTGTGCACATCCTGTACGTACATTCCTGCATCTCCCCTCCTCCTCCTGTCTCTGTGCTGAGGACATTCAGCAGATCCTCCTGCCCTTGCCCTCATCCCGTCTCCTGTCTTCAATGCTTCCTATACGCCTAACAGCCCAGTTTCTTCTCTATAAAGCACAATTCCCATTAAAATTGCTGACCAAGCCAAAAAAGGACAGCTGCACTCCATGAATGTGGAAAAATGTCTAATGGCTGTAACGTTAATTTGTGCAACGCATATTGATTTACGCGCAGAAGTAAAAGGGGTGCTAAATATGAGAAATGGTCTATTTGGTTTTTAATCTTCTCTCCCCGGTCGGGGTCTGAGGTGCCCTGAAAGCTACTGACCCCAGTAAACGTGCAGAGCCCACGCCCGTTACTCACGTTTACAATATGCCACGAGCTCAATTCATCAGAGCTGGAGAGTCACACACGTTACCCTTTCTTAAAGCAGGCGAGCCCCCACATTTACATGAAATCCGATCGCGCAGTCAGGCTTTCAGTCCCAGCCAAAGACCTGGGGTCAACCAGCAACTTGGACAAAGCCGCTACACAGCATTTCAGCGCCACTGGGGGTATAGTGAGCTTTTCAGGTCACCACAGAGTGGCATACAGCAGTGCTCTGTGCAGTGGTTCAGCTTCAAAATGTGAAATAATGCTGACTTCCCGTCGTGTTTCAATTTGCTGAACTCTGGGACGGTTTTCCATAAAGCGATATGCCAAACGTGTGCCTCAAAAACCCCCCAAAAATAAAAACATGTTACGATCATTTGGCAGAGGCCTTTATCCAAAGTGCAGATAATTCTCTTTGAACGTTACTGTGGTGTTGTTTTTTAGTTTGCAATTATTTAACATTTATTGGACCCCTCAGGTCAGACACACATTGGGTCTTGAGTTTTTTTTGTCCAAGAATTATGATGCATAATTAATCATAAGGGGTCCTGTTTACACGGTTGGGGTCCCTGGCTGCAAAAATCTCATTAAACCTAATTTTAGTTCATATCATTAACACGTACTTTGAAATGGTCAAAATAAAAGAAAAACAAGAATGCATAACAGTGCTGTTTATTTAAAATAATATGATCGTTTGTATGATCTCATGTGTACACAGTGTTAGAGGTGTAAAGGAAGAATTGTTCTGGTAGTGTGTCCGGAACCGTCGTGATTTTGAAGGTGTTGCTGTCGAACGAATTTCACCAGTCTTACACTTCACACACTTCACCACAAACCCCATGTTGCACTTCAAAAGCAACACGAGCACAAAGCACAAGCAACACAAACTGAAACGAAATCATGACGCAGCCGCATGTCCCCAAAAAAGTGGACATGACACCATTATGGTGCACTGTCAATCTGAACACATAATTAAAACAACACAAGGGACAAGATGCAAGCGCCATAGGCACCGATCAATAACCTCATCCTTGCCCACCAAGCAGTCCAATCCACACTAACAGCTCCATCAACAGTAATGAACACAAGGAACAAGCGAGGCACGCCGGTGTGAGGCTCTGTCGACAGCGACGCAATCTCACCAACAGACGGCCGGTCCCGTGGATGGAACCTTTTAGTATAATGAGGCCGATAATGAGATCATAGCAAACAGCGTGTGACTGACAAGCATGAATCCCCTCCGTGATCGAGAAGGAGGATTTAGCTGCTGTGAGGGAACTGGCTGCATCTTGCCACGCTCAGCGCCTTTTTCCTCTCCTCTCCTCTCCTTTTTTTTTTTGTTTCAATGGCACACTTAAGGTCAGTTTTCCCCATTACATCAAGAGCCACCTAAAAGCCCCTGGTCTTTAAACTAAATTGGACCTTGACAGAGCGTCCAGGAGACCCTCAGAATGATGGTTCCCGAGGGGGGATGAGGTGCCCCTCTAAAAGTAATGAGGTTTTCGTGCCGAGTCCAGATAATGCACACAGAATGGCAGGAGTGATGATGAGGAGGATCCCAGCATGGCAAACCGCGCTCACACAGCAGCCCTTTGTTGGCCGAGCAGTTTTAAGCCATTAAGCGTTCCAGTGAGAGGCCGTGCCGTGTTATCGGTAGACGTCAGGCGTGGAATATTTTAAATGGTGCCATTAACCCAAAGTGACAAGACATCTGCTGATCGCATATTAGTCACAGTCACATTCACAGTGCTTTTATAACTCTTAACCGGGCAATTATCCAATCACCTTGTGAATTACACCAGCTACTGAGAAACGATTCTCAAGGTGGCATCTTATGAAGACACTCCCCCAGACACAAAGGGTGGAAATCTGAATCCCCAACTCCACTGAACACCGAAGTATTTCGATAAACACGGGGTTAGCTGGCAGAGCGCATCCGGAAAGTCGTTTCAGAAGGCACTTCCCTACACCCCCCCATGGACCTGGGCAGGATTCTGAGCCTGAAGCTATTAGCTGGTTCAGTGCACAGCTACTATGAAAGCACAGCAGTTCTTTTATTCTCCCAAGGAACTGAACGTTGCAATAATCGTGAACAACAAAACATGGCGACTTCTTTCAAAATTGATAAACGGTTTATCTGGGCAGTCCGGAGGGAAGGAGGTGGGAAATGAAACATACAGAAAAAATGCCCTTTCAGTCTAAATTTGGCAACAAAATGTTGCTGTTTCATATAATATGACATTTATGAATTTTGTTCTGTGTAGCACGGAAGTGAAATTTCCACTTAACTGGCTGATGAAAACAGGGTTCCTCCAGAACATTCTATTACTTTATGTTTCAATGGCTTTGACTAATGATTTTTGATCTTTGTCATCTCAGCCAGCTAGGTACACCATGGCCAAAAAGAGGTGCTGTTCAAGCAATTTATTGGGGTATCTGGAAGTATGTTTTGGCATAAGAATTGTGTTGAGGGCAGAACGAATTTGTTCATGATTAATCTGATCAGAAATACACACACAATCAAACAGTTGGAGCAGTGGTGGCCTAGCGGTTAAGGAAGTGGCCCCGTTATTAGAAGGTTCCCGGATCGAATCCCGATCCGCCAAGGTGCCATTTAGCAAAGTATCGTTCCCATACACTGCTCCCCGGGCGCCTGGCATGGCTGCCCACTGCTCACTAAGGGTGTTGGGTTAATGGCAGAGGACACATTACACATTTCACCGTGTGCACCGTGTGCTGTGCTGCTGTGTAGCACAATGACAACCACTTCCAAAACACAGAATGTATGCACGTCACTTCAAATGACAGCAGGACTTCATGAGCTCCCTGTCTAAATCTCTAGTGTGTCTGCAAGGCTTCAGGATTGTGTCTGTGAGCCCAGAGCCATTCATCTTCCATGAGAGCCACTCGCAATACTTCACCTTTCCTTGCTATTTTCACAGCTATCCACCTATGGTTATGTAAAAAAATGGCAGATGACACGTGTCTCAAAAAGCAATGGCTAGAATATGAGGTGAATTCCAAACAAGTAAATAAACATCAACTAAACATTATGTTGTATTCACTATCTGCCCTCTGACTCTGTTGGTCATTATTCTCCATTTGAGCATTTGGCTTCTAGCTCACTGTCAGGCCCGGCGTCCAGGTCAGTGTGGCTCTGAATGATTTATGGAATCCATAAAGCACCCAACGTACCCCCGAAACTCGAGACATACCCGCACATTAGAGCCACAATAAATAATAAATACGGATGCCTTACTGATTACAGCTGATCTGTGTTGGTGAGTGGGTGGCTGTCAGTGGGGTATGAAAGATTACATTGTCACACGGTGGGAAATGGGACTTCCCATTTGTTGCAATGCACAGGCACAATAAGGCATGATACCAAGCGCCATATATACAAGTGAAATCTGTTGGCTGGAAAGAGAAGAAAGCATATCTGCAGCTAACTACCGATTAGTACTTTCTTGTCTCCATGCATACATTTTTTTTAAAATGCTGAAATGTGTACTTGTGGACTTTGGCAAGTGCATCTGTATGTGTGTATCACTGTTCCAACAATCGCAGCAGTCATTCCAACAGCTTTCTAATCTTGACTCAATCTAAACTCTGAACAATGTCCATTGTAAAAAGTGCCAACCAAATAAATATGGATTACAAGAATGGCCGAGCCCAAAATAGCCCAAAGCTCCCTTTGTTAAAAATGATTTCCCAGCACAAAACTTTATGAACCACACCTAAGCCTTTAAGTGACATATTATTACATATTAATTATATTATTATATTATTATAATATAACAAATCAAAACTTAATTCTGAGTCTGTTTAAAACTGTGCTCACTCTCCCCAAAATGATCTTTTTACTATTCCTGATCTTACATTCCTGATACATTTTGATGTGAAATTATTTTTAAAAATTGGTCTTGATACAGTCACCACTTCAATTCCATTGAGCTACTGCCATCTGCTGGACTGAACAAAAACTGAACATCTGCAAAAACCTGCTCTTCATCAACAACATCACCAACAATCACTTGAGCCCTGAGTAAAATCTTAGTGTGTGAGGAAACGGAGGCCATTCCATCAATGGAATTCGTCAATTTTCGCTTTTATCCATCATTCACCAATTTCATAAATCCTCGAACACCGATTTATACTCTTTTCAGCACAAGAGAAATTTTCAAATTGGAAAACCCAAAGGCAAAGTCACTGCTCATCATTACGAATTATATAGTTCATTTTGGAAAATGATCAGTGAAATGTAACTGGCTGAAAACCATTGCACTGTTATTACACAGTAATAGTAGATTATGCATCTCTATTACTCAAATTTGCAAAATCCTCATCAATTTAGACCGGTTGTTCCAGCATTTTCCTGCTCGACTCACCGTGTTGGCCAGCTCCATGTAGTTGCCCCCTATCGGGCCACAGCGGGCGCTGGCCTGGCACAGCAGCTTCTGCAGCACGGCTTGCTGCTCCAGCATGGTGGCCGGCTGTTCCAGAAGCTTCTGAAGGCTCACTGTCTGCTGCAGCTGCTGTGGCGTAATGTCTGGGCTCTGAAGGTCCCGAGCTCCAGAGTCGTACTCCCAGCTCTCCCTGGCTCCGGACAACGCCCCTGGGGAGAAAGCAACCACGGTTTAATATCAATGCTGCTGATTCCTTACTTCCACTAACGTGGAAAGGAAGTCAGAATGTATTCAACACGTTTTACATTTCGGGCAGACTCTCATCATGATTTTCAACAGAGCAACGGTAACAAAGAATTACAAAATATTTTTGGGCTAAACTTCAACAAAATAATATTTCACATTTCTCGTCGCACAAATAACATTCATACCGATTTTTTGTTCAGTTTCACATTGCTCATTCTATATATGAGATGAAAGCGATCAAAGGAGGTTAATTGTCAAAAGCAAACAAATCAAAAGATTACAGTTTGACAGTCGCTGCACATTTAACGAGTCTCGTGTATCGCGGTGGTCTTTGATGCTGTACGTTCACATCATTCGTGCGACCTTCACCACCGCTCATGTCTTACCCAGGCTGTTCTCGCTGCTGGTTGGCCAGGAGGTCATGTGCTCTTGGAGCTTCCTCTTGTCCGAGTCGCCGGACCTGAGGGAGAGGTGACCTTCCTCTTTTCGGATCTCATTAACCAGCTGCATGCGGCAGCGGGTGAAGTCCTCGAAGGAGATCTTTCCTCTCTCGTCCGCTCCCAGCTGGCCCATAATCTCAGCCACCGAGTCCTCCATGTTCAGCTGGCGGCACACCATCCGGAGGTCGTTTCTTATGGAGTGACAGTGACAGAAAGCGAGAGGAGGGTGGACAGGAGAAAGAGTTCACCTGATTGGTACTAAGCAAAAACAATGTCTATTAAAACTGTGTAATTCCCCAGAATGCAATTTCATCACTTTATAATATAATAAAGCTATCTGATTAGCAAAAAGAAAACTTTCATTAAATAACATATTTACATCTTTGGGACGATGGGGTTGGAAAAACAACCGTAAAAGGCTGTGCAATTCTGCTGCGCAATTCTTCTCGCCTTAAGCAAGGCATTTCCTGGCAAGGGAGGCGCATTATGCATCTTTATGACTTTGTAAGCACAGAGTAATTAGAGACCTCTGGTGCGATTACGGCAGATTGTTCAACTTTCACAGGTTTCTCTACCCCCAAAGCCCCTCTTCAGCTACAGCCTGACCGGCACACAAGGCATGTTCACATTTCAAAAAGCAGAGGCACCTCGGCCATAGATCCAGCTTTGATCTACTCTGCATTTCTTACTCTGCATCACCAACAAAGACATTCTCACAAACTTGGGTGACAATGCAGATGAGGAACGTCTCGCTTGAAACTTTCTTGTAAGTGTATATTACATTTCGTTTCATTTCACTGATGCTCTAATTTATAGGGACTCGGGGTTGCGATTCATTTCAAACATTAATTAATTGTGGTTATCAGGGTCACAGGGCAGTTTGTTACCCAATAGGGAAAAAAAATCTGTATAAAACAATGTAACTGGATGATGCGGATATACATCACACGTGCAAAATGAAATAAATTAAATCCCAATTTAGATACCAATGTACCTGACACCTGTTCTACGTGCAACATTCATCAGGGCTCACTATACCACTGTTTGTGGAACTGTGAAGAAATTCTAATGTTCTGGTGCTCCGTGCTAAAATGGATTTCTTGGTCACAGTTTCCCAGGTGCCTACATGTCCTAAAGTATGTATTTTAGGAATCTACCCAGATGGATGCACTTTATCTCATAATGGTAGACATACGCTTACTGCTTACTTCAGGCCAAACTATGTCGGGAAGAATGTTGTTGGCCCCTCTTTTGACCTTTAGTTCAATAATATAACATCAAGTCTGGTTCTAGAGAAACTGACCTACATTGTGAGAAAGAAGTCTTGTGAATTCTACAGGATTTGGAGGGTGTCGGGAGACTGGGAGGCAGGTATTGGAAAATATGTACATAAATATGGGGGATGTGCACTAATACATGTACAATATTCTTTTTTATTTAATCATTTAAATTTTATTTTATTTCTCATTTAATTTGTTGTTCTTGTTTGTTAGCTGCCATTTGATCTAGTTGTTTGATATACGCATGTTTATAACCACAAAATCTAAATTAATATGTTTAAATATGCTTGTCATAATTACCACGTTAATTGCAACGTTTCATTTGTCAATGGGTAGCTCATTAAAATGTATTAATGCTGCTGCATTTGAACACTGCCACAGGGGACGCACGTGACCGAGTATTGCTTGGTGCCCGTCCCAAGCTCGGTTGCATCAGGAAGGGTATCCGACGTGAAGCTTTTGCCATGTTGATCGTGAACAGCCAGACTGGCTGATGCACTGTGACGATCCCTAATGGCAGAAGCCGAAGGAAGAAGAAGAACGCAGCTGCGTTTGGGTCACTTCATGAGGATGCAAAATTCATCCAAGCCAGAGACAATTCTGACGTGATGATGGAGACCGACAGAGGACAAGCTTTATGGCAGTTTCGGGGGATGCATCTTTTAGCACATTTACATGATTTTTATCAGGAAACGTACGTCTGACGACCCAAACATGTGAGCGACGTGACTGGCATTGTGTCTGCGATACGCCTGCTGCATGTGGGTGCATCAGGCATGAACGCTGTGTTTCTGATTGTGATTAATCATGATTAATTGCAATTGTCGTAGCCATTTATGATCACTTTGGGTACGGTGTGATGTTTTGTTGAGTTTAGCTATTAGGGGGATGGTACACAGTGTGGATGGTGGGGGAACCACAGTTCTTACCGCAGCCATAATCCATCTCCACAACAGCGGTGTGTGTTTTAATGCAAATATTACTTTTAAAATAAATGGGAACATTACCAAAAATTGGAATTTGAGAACATTCAGAAGAAACCCCCTAAGTTGCTCCAGGGGGACTGTCTCTGTAACTACTGACTGTAAGTGGCTCTGGATAAGGGCGTCTGATAAATGCTGTAAATGTAAATGTACGGTGATCAATAAAAGTTCTTATTATTATTACTGACTATAACCATGCCAGTCGTGCAGGAATTGGAGGTACCGCGGTCAAGAAATCTTTTCCGCATTTTAAATCAGTACTTCCAGGGAACGACGCATCACGGTCGTATCGAGGCAGAAGAACCACCCTGCAAAGTATGGAAGTATCGTCGCAAAATAATCGGCATCGTGTCTCGTATCGATATCGTATCGTATGTCGCAGTTTTACGGCGTCCGAGAACCTTCACAGCCCGCCAATTCGCCGCTTAATGCACCAACTTCCACTGATGCTGCGAGGGGCTTTTATTCCAGAAGGAACCCGCGTTGGTTGAACAGAAAGTTAGTTGCGGGGAAGTTTAAAATGTCCCCGCCGGGCCCGTGTGCGTGTTTACCTGCTGATGTACCCGTCCCCGTCCCCGTCGCACGTCTGGAACAGGCGCCTCATCCGCTCCTCCTCGCCGGTGCTGGAGGTGTCACTGCTGCCGCCGCTGCTGGCGCTCCCCGCCGCCGCCGCCATGACCGGAATAAAGAAGCCCCCTCACCCCTCACCGCCCTGCGCTCCGCCGCGGGAAAAAGAGCAGGAAAAGTTGGAGCGGGGCTCCGTGCGCGGTTCCGGTCTTCTTCTGGCCCGACTGCGCGGTAGATGGCGCAGGGCCGAGTCTCCGGTGGAGTTTTCCACGCACGGCGCGAACGGACCGTGGGTGCGCGGTGGAAGGACGTGTATTGTACACTAATATGAGCACTAGTAGTATCATTACTACTTATATCAACAGGAAATAAGTTTTTATTAAATATGACAAATGAATATAGTTACGGTGTTATATATGTGATATACGGGATGCAGCAGTATAGAAGTTGCATGAAAGTTTGAGGAAATGCCTCCAGCCCAGTTGGACACACCATTTTATTTGGCACGCCTTGCTAGTACCGGGTTGGACCCCCATTTTGCCTTCAGAGCTGCCTTAATCCTCCGTGGCGTAGATTCAACAAGGTTCTGGAAACGCTCCTCGGAGATATTGGTCCATATTGACATGATAGCGTCACGCAGTTGCTGCACATCCTGCACATCCAAGACGCGAATCTCCTGTTCCACCACATCCCAAAGGTGCTCTATTGGATTGAGATCTGGTGACTGTGGAGGCCATTTGAGTACCGTGAACTCATTGTCATGTTCAAGAAACCAGTCTGAGATGATTTGAGCTTCATGACATGGTGCATTATCATACTGGAATACAGGGATGGACATGGTCAACAACAATACTCAGGTAGACTGTGGCTTTGCAACGATGATCAATTAGTACTAAAATGTCCCCCACACCATTACACCACCACCAGCCTGAACTGTTGGTACAAGGCAGGATGGATCCTTGCTTTCATGGATACTTGCTGAGCCTACCATCCGAATGTTGCAGCAGAAAGCGAGACTCATCAGACCAGGCAGCATTACCTTGGTTGTAACGAGTGGTTATTTGAGTTACTGTTGCTTTTCTATCAGCTCAAACCACTCTGGCCATTCTCCTCTGACCTCTGGCATCAACAAGGCATTTTCACCAACAGAACCGCAGCCCACTTGATGTTTTCCCTTTTTCGGACCTTTCTCTGTAAACCCTAGAGATGGTTGTGCGTGACAATCCCAGAAGATTAGCAGTTTCTGAAATACTTAGGTGCCCGTCTGGCACCAACAACTATGCCACGTTCAACGTCACTTAAACCACCTTTCTTCCCCATTGTGAAGCTCGGTTTCAACTGCAACGGGTTGTCTTGACCATGTCAACATGCCTAAATGCATTGAGTTGCCACCATGTGATGGGCTGATCAGTAATTTGCGTCATCGAGCAGTTAAGACAGGTGTGCCTAATAAAGTGGCCTGTGCAGCATCTGCATGTGCCCATGTGGTGCTTCCCACCGGTACATTTTGGGACAAGTTACCTCTGAATGACATTAAAAATGATCCATTCATATGATCCACCACACAAGCCAGGTTGGGAAGTGAAGAATGTTCTCCTGCCCCCCCGTGGCAACTGAATGTCGTCTCATGCCTCAGTGGGACCCTGTTTTATAATTATACATTTTGGCATAACTTACCATCTCATAGCTCACAAATTGGTTCCGTGAACATGAAAATGTAATGCAGGAGATGGTGTGAAACAGGATGCTGGCAAAGGAAAGGTGTGTGATAAAGCCACACAAACTGAGCGATGCATTTCTAGCACCTTGCAGATTCCATAAAGTACATTTAATAAAAATGTTTATGGTTCTTCTAAACCAACAAATTCACTGCTAACTGTGGGCACAATAACAATTCTGCATTATTTTTACAAGACCATTCATCAATTGACTCTTGTTCTTGTGTGCGTGCGTGCGGGTACCATGGGAGGAGTTGACAGAATGCAATACAGGAAGCAGAAGTTTCAGGAAACACATTATTCACTCTCCTTTCTTTAACTTTGTAACTGCTTTGCACATGATTGGTATCTTTGTCATGAGATAATCATTAACAAGTGCTCAACATAGGAATTTCAGAATTGATCAAAAGACCCATAAATAATTAAGTTTAAAAACTGGACATCGATCTAGGACACAAAACCAGGGTTTTTATTGAAACCTATTATTAATTTATCTGTAAATCACGATGGATTTAAGGTAGATATCAAACTAACATATAATTGAATCACAACAAAGTAGACTCTGTTCTTTCTGAAAACTGAACCTTGCATTCAGACGTTCTGAACAGCTTCATACAAATCAATCTGATTCACGCCTCCCAAATTTGTCCACAGATCAGATTAAAGGGCAGGTGGTTGCTGTGAGAAAGCACACATTGTACAGATATGTAGAGCTGTCTCCACACAGCTCAGTCACATTTGGCCTGTTTTGTACTGTCATCTCTCAGACACAGCAGACAGACTCTTCCAGCCTTCAGGACGCCGACATCTCAAAGGTTGGGTCTGAGTGTTAGCATGAAGAGTGACAGCCACAGTGCCACCACCAATCAGAAGAAGGGACTGGAGTGAAATACAGAATGCCACTCCTGCTGTTGCCAGTGATGGAACCACGCTTGGAGCAAAGCAGAAAAAGGAGGGGACATAAATCACACACACAAACCTACACATTATGCTCAATCATAACAGTGTATTTAATGGCCGTACAATTTTTCTTGCTTACACTTCATATCAATTGCCACCTTAAAAGAGTATAAAAGGCATCAGTATTTGAATGTACTTGTTAAAAATGCACAAGTCCTTATTTGAGTGTTTTGCTGATGTTTGTGTAGCCGGCGCCCACGCAGGTCATCAGCACTTTGTTTCCTCCTTTCATCTCCTCCTCATTTGGCTTCTTAACCTCAATCTTGAACATGATCTGAAAGAAGTCTCTGATGTGCCTGAGGAACTCGATCCTGTGGGACAGGGGGAAAGAAAAAGCAGAGGTAACCTACCGCCCTTAACATAAAACCATGACAACAGTGAACCCATTTGAGGGCTTTTACTGGCCACTCGATATGAAATACATTGTGTTTAAGCCATAAAATCAAAAAGAGCACAAATGAAAGAAACAGAAGGCTGTGCATTTCTTATTCCCCCCCCCCAATTGTTTCAATAGGCACAACAATCGTAACAATTAGTATTTTAGTATTTAGTTACTTTTTGTAGCAGTTATACATGGATATAAGCACTAGACAATGAGAGACTGAGGGCACTATCTTCAAACTGGTGCTAAACAGCACTGTGCATGGGGTTTACTTGCTAGTGTGAGGTCAAAAGCATACTCAAGATTTACATAAATAGAACGAATTTCTATTTAATTTCTAAATAACTGCCTGGCAGTTATCTGTATCTTTACATTTACAGCATTTATCAGACGCCCTTATCCAGAGCAACTTACAGTCAGTAGTTACAGGGACAGTCCCCCTGGAGCAATTTAGGATTAAGTGTCTTGCTCAGGGACACAATGGTAGTAAGTGGGATGCGAACCCGGGTCTTCTGGTTCACAGGCGAGTGTGTTACCCACTAGGCTACTACCACCCTTTTTAGTTTGGTGTGTAATCATTCCTCACGTTCTTAACATGATGTTTCTGTAGCTGAATGATTCACACTTAAACCCACGCATGTCAATAATAACATATTGATAGGCACGGGTTTAATTTGTGTGGAGAAAAAAAAAAAAAAAAAATCACTTAAGCTCATGTTTCCTAAGGATGCCTTTGACCTCAAAATAGCAAACAAGGACGGTAGTAGCCTAGTGGGTAACACACTCACCAGTGACACTTAACTCAAAGTTTCCCCTTTAACTACTGATTGTAAGCTGCTTTATAGATAGATAAGGGCGTCTAAAAGAATGCCACAAACATACATTTAAACAAGTTTAACCCATGTGTCAGTGATAGCCTGGACTTTTTTTTTTGAATGGACAAACAAAAACATTGCGCAACATAGAAATGAATGGGGAGCAAGCATCAACCTTGGGAGTGAGATTACGCAGCAGGACAGGAACCCTTGACCCAGCATCTGACGTAAAAGTTGACCGTAACATGTTCTGACTTGGGCTGAATGAATAGAGTCAGCCTGAATGAATAACATGTCCCAAACAGAAAAAAAGTGGAAGGCGAAGGGTGAAATCTTTCTGGGCATAATGGCTAAGGAGCATTGCGGAGGCACCGCCAATCTTCAGTTATCATAGTACTGTACTTGATAGGAACACAGCACCGGTACCATGATAACTGAAAATGGACAATTCATAGTCTGAGGGTCAGCTCCAGGCGCAAATATGGCAGAAATCAGTTCAGCTGAGCGTATTTTACTGTAGGATGTGAAAGAGGACATCAGATAAAATGTGGACATTCTTCACTAAAGAACAGTTTGCAGGAAGAATCTCCTGTGAGGAGGGAGACCTTTGGATGGCAAACAGCAGAAAAACGGGAATCCAGGTTACTCACGTGTATGGTGATAGGGGTCCAAGCAGCGTTTTGGACACATCCTGTTGTCCCAGTGTCATGTAGAGCAGAGCCAAGCTCTGATTTGCCGAGTCCACACAGCCACCCTGAAAACAGACAGAAACAAAAGAGTGAGGAGACCCTAGACCTGGTAGTCAGAAACGGGAGGTTTAATTCATTCTAAAGTAACCAACTCAGCATAATTTTTTTACAGAACTGCACTTTTCTCTTCGACATTCAAAGGAAAGTGGACACAGATCTCTGTCCAATTTGGTTATGATGAGCGAGGATGTTATGCTAATGTTCAATGGATTAAACAGATTAAACCCAGATGTGAGAAACATATTTTTTCAGTATATTAACCCTTCCAAAAACATTTTACATTTAAAAGCCATTTTCACTTAAATGGCTCTTAGTCCGACATATTTTGGATTATTTTGTTGGCTGAATACAATGTAGATATGCAACGCCTCCTAATTTACAGGCCATGTCGAGCCTTAATCATATCAGAGAACTGGAGTCACTTTGTCTTGACTGAAACCTGCAGTTTATCGAATTCTGAACTCAGTTTATAGACTTAATGGTAAGCAAAAGAGGCCAAAACAAGGCTTGACTTGTCAAATTGGCCAAGAGAGAAATTATAGACTATTTTATTAACCAATGAAAGTGCATCTGTAAATGCAAATGTTAACAACACACTTAATGTTAAAAAAAAAAAGAGATTCTTTTCTTTTTAAGTCAACATTTACTAGCATTTACTAAGGCAATAAAGCAACCAAACTACTTACTAGTAAAGCACCTCAAAAGACGCACCTCTAAGCAGTCCACACCTCTTTATAAATTCAGTATCACATGTTGTGATGACGAGAAACCTCTTAAGGGTCAGTTACTTGGAGCAAAAAGTACCAGGAAATCCAAAGTCATATTGCCTGCCAGCAGCAATGCACCATGGGTTTCTTAAATGACGGTTATATAAGTGGATAGCTGATAACTGAATCCTACGACTGCATAACACGTCTGAGTGACGATGACGTGAAAAGAAGGGGAGGGGAGTCTGGGGGTGGGGGGTTGAGAGAGAGAGAGAGAGAGAGAGAGAGAGAGAGAGGCCCAAAAATAAATAAATAAATGCACATGATTCTAGTCATATTTGGGATCCCATGGTATAATTGAAATTCAATTACACAGCTCACACTGAACGCTACTGTTAGGGCCACACCAGAGTCTGTCCCCTGGCCAGAATACGGCAGGGTGAAACTAAACAATCACGTATTATAGGGTGAACTGGAAACTGGCCTAGAATGTGTCAAACAAGTTCAATTAAGTTCTGATAATTCCTCACAATTTAGAACGAGTACAGTTCGATGGGAACATTTGTACAAAATGCCAAAGCATGCAAATATGGTAAATCAGTCTTAATAATTTAGTGTGATTTGCATAGCATAGTACACTCAAAAGCACAAAAACAAGTGCTTTTGGAAGCAGAAGAAAACAAAGGTTCACATTAAAAACTTACATGATCCTGCTGTTTACCCCAACAACTTTCTTAAAGCTCCCAGCCGTCCATGTTTACTACAGAAGCCGACTACAGGTACTGATTAACCACAGTACAAATACACAAGCAGCCGCTGGGTGATCCTGCGCCTGTTCCGAGCAGGGACACCAGTGCCGCTGTCCTCTTCAAACATTAACTTTTCTCCAAAAAGTCGTCTCCTCGTCTCATGACCCCCACCCCACCTCTGCAGCCAATGAGAGGAGTTCTTTCCATCAAGCCTAGTCAGGAGCGCTCAACAATATTGTGCATTCAAAAACAAAATCAACAGATTCTCTTAATGTGACTCACATGCTCCTGAGACATGGCCGAGCCAAGGCAAACCGAAGTGGAGCTCCAAACAAGCCATTTCAAATTGTGCATGTGTGGGCATGCCCAGTTGTCCGTCCGAATGAAAAAAATAAACCATTGGTTGATTTTGTGCAGAAACCTTTGTTCCTACAAATGGGTGGAAGAAGGTGGCAGGATTTCTTTTCTCTCTCTCACTCTCTGCACACAGGGTTTTTTGAGTGCAACTTAATAAGAAGGTGCATGTTGACCAGCCATCTGGCACAAACAGGACAGCCCAGCGAAGTCCGCATCACAGCACTCTACTGTGTGCAATGCGTTCGAAAGAGACATCTAGTCATTTTACTAATTAAAACAATCAGTTTGGTTAAAGGCTTTGCTCAGGTCACAACACCGCATGTTCACTCTATTCTGGGAATTTCTGTTTGGTTAAAAACTGTCCAAACCTGACTGAGGAACTGAGAAATTAAAACGCTTAATCAGGTATTAGTATAAATAATGGTATTAATGTAAATAGTTGCTGCGTGGTTGCTGTAGGAGAGAGCACTTAATGCAAATTTGGTGTGTTAAAGAAACGTTTTGTATAAAGCAGCAATCTACAAATAGCAAATATTTGCAGAGTGACATCGCTCATTTAGGGTCAAATGGTATCAAAAGATTTCGAAGGATTGATCCTTCGGAAAGTAATTGTCAAGTACATTATTACACCGACTGACAATTAATAGAAGTTCATTGCTCATTACTAAAGCTAAACTGCCTATGCCATTAACTGATTGTAAAATCAGGTTAATTAAGATGAGTAGGGGTTTCGAAGTTAATTGTATAATCGATGCATCGCGATGCAGACGTGGACGACGTTGCATCGATTACATCATAATGACGTTGCTTGGTGATTTTCTTGCGGCAGTATAAAATTTGTGGAAAAAGTAGTGCCGGTAAAGACTGTGGCGGCCTGATCTACAGAGTACAGCGCCACTCTGGGTAGGAATTTCATGGTGTGCAGTGCGGCACCCAGCGGCCTTGTTCTTGCACCTCGGTCATTTTGTTGTAACTTTGACCGCTGCACAGAGTGACATTTTCATGCGAATTGAAAGGGGCGAGTGTTTTTTCCTGCCACTTCGAAACACACACACACGAAGCGGGAATGGAGGAAAAGCTGATTTTTATCTGCGTGTCCAGAGATCTACAACGCAACATTATTGTCTTACCGGGAGTTTAGAAAAACATGCATATTTCGTTGAGCTGAGCAGCTTCAGATTTCCTCCAATACGCAGTTCGCACTCAGCTGGACGTCTGAACCAGCTGCTTTTCTGCTCATTGTAGCACATCAAAGCGTCCACACACGTGTAACTCTTGTATTTGAAAACATCATGTGACCAAGTAGAAAATTTATTGGATGCAACGATATTGAGACATTAATGATTGTAATCTAATTGAACACCTCTACTAAGGAGTGTTGGGGCAATTTAAAGAAACTAAAATAAGCTTGTAGAACAAACAGCTGCCTTGACTTTCACATATCCATATACTTCTCAAACCTACTGTAATACTTTTACAACTGTACTCACTCTATAGACTTCTTCCAGGAGTATCTTGGCACACTTCCTCCCCAGGTCCTCGGGAAGTATGGTTTCGCCCTGCCCCTGTGGATTTGAGACCATTTCTGCACTCAGAAATGTCCCGTTCAGTGTCTCTGCGATCAGGGTCAGTCCAAAACCAGGAGACCTAAGAATACAAAAAAATACAGCATGATGCATGAGACAAGCAAAATTGGTCTTTAAAAAGAAATCTGAGATTAACATTACTGCCACCTACTTTCCCGAGTTGGCCCCCTTCATGTGATCTGTGTATATATAAATGTCTGGAATAAACTGGTTCAAGATACTTCTGGCTGAGTCGACAATTCTGTTTGCCATTTGTGGAGAAACCCTGACAGAGTATCTGGTTAAAGGCTGAAGTCAAGGCAACATCCAGCTTTGGTGGCTTCAGTGCACTCCAACTCTTACAAGCAGCTCAAAAGGATACGCTGTTCCTCTTATTCTTTTGATTTTGCCCGGTTCTGTCATCTGTACAGGACGAATGGTCCGGCGAACTGGACACGTAAAAAGAACTTCTCCTCCACCTCCCGGAGCCATGCCTCTCTTCGTGATCTGAACAGGAATTACACATTGCATTGTTTACATTATAAGTAAATAATAACTATAATAACTGTGATGAGATCATGAGTGTTTTTTTACGCAATGCTATATTTTGCATCTTTCACAAGCCAATGATGATCTTTCACAAGCATGATGTTTCCCAGTGTGAATATCATTGAAAATTGAGCAAATTCTGGAATTGTTTAGCTACTGTTTTTTGTTTCCATATAATACTGCAAGCGTTGCAATGTGAATTGTAAAAAAATTAACAGTCTTTCACTAAATATTGCTACACCATTCACCTTTATTTCCAGGCCATCTCCATCAATCCCAAATTTCTTCATAAGAGGAATAGCAGTTGCTTTCAGAAGGTCCACCTAGAATACAAAAAGTAAAATAAACAAGAATCTGCCATGTTTCCATTAGCAGTCCCAAAGATTTGCCTTTAACATTCAGTTACAAGATGTCCAAAAACAGTCGAAATTTTCCAAAAATAAAACGTCCTTACAGACGGGTCCTTCTGGTCATTGGTGACCCCTTTCAGCAGCGCCCGCAGGGGGTTCTTCATGAATGGAGCCAGCATGATGAGGGCTTCCAGGTAGTATCCCACCGACCGCTGTACATTACACTCGTGTTCTATGGTGCCCCCAAACAGTAGGCCCGGCTGGTAGAAGAGTACCGTGCCTGTAGAGGAAATCATGTTGCTTACATGACATTGGTAGAACTTGACCTGCACAGTTAGCAGATCCGTGTATGGTTGCAGTCTCAGACGTGGAAGAAATGGCACCGGATGAATTTTACCCGTTTGATTAATTTCGATCCGTGTACCGTTGGTGACCTTGTCCAGAAGTCTGATGAAGCTGGCTTCAAAATCTGTGACAGGGACGAAATCGAACTTGTTCAGCTTGTGTTCCTCACCAACACCGCCTCGTGAATTTGATCAAATTCGAACCGTTCGACTGGAGGAGTTCGGCAGGGAACGAAGGACCCCGTTATCATCAAATTACACACGACGCCCCCTGAGCCTGAGCAACCACCTGCTAGTCTACTCCACTGTTAAGTTGCGCGTCGGGCCATTACACCCACACGGGGCCATTAATTACTAATTACTCAGATTTTCACACCACGTTTAAATTTGACGCTGCTTGTGATTTAAACTTATGACGCCACCCGTACCGCCTGTCTCGGGAAACTACTCCCGAAACGCTCCGCGGAGTAACTTTCTCTCACCTCGCAGCCCCGGGTTGTCGTCTTTGGACCGTACGTGTCGGATCTTCACCCTCTTCCCGCTCAGCGTGGACAGGATCAACCTTTGCCTGAAGAAATTGCATCCGTCGTAGGTCAGCCCCTGACTTGCCATGTTGTTGTTTCTGCGTGAGCCTGCGGATCCACGTGTTTTTCGGGAGAGGCGTGGGGGTGAAAGGTCACCCCACTACGGCGGCCGCAGAGGCTCAGAAGAAGCAGGCGCGAAGGCGGGTCGAGATATGAAATGGTAATAAGCAGACGGCCTTCTCACCACACGATGTCGACAAATGCCGTCGACAACTGTGCGTTTTTGTGTACATGAACGCACGCACACACTCTACGCACCTACTCTTTTGTGGGTCTTGTCCGTTTTACACATGAAAAGTGGTTTAAAACCAGAGAAATTCAAACGAGGCTAAATGTTTTCTCCAAATCAGGGAGCTTTCGCTGTGATGGCAGCATTTCATACTCCTGGGTTTTCTTGGCCACCTTAAGTAAGACAACAGAGGCTGTTTTCTTTCTTTCTTTCTTTCTTTCTCATCATTCCCTCATGAAGTGGCTTTTGTTGGCAATACTGAACAAAGTGGCCGTGAAGGTATTAAGAGGCGATTCATCAAACATGCTTCACTTTCTCCTGCTACAAAAATATGAAATATGTCTCTTGCATTGCATCCTTCAAATTGGCTGCATCTTATTTTCCATAGATGCTCAGAATCGGTGCATCCAAACTTTTGGCTGGTAATGGACGTGGGCTGTCCATGCATGGCTTGATTTCATTTAGTAAAAAAAAAAAAAAACTTTATAATTATAAAGTCACAAAAAAAAGCAGACTTTTGTACTTGAAGAGAACCATAACACATCATGTTGTTGAATTGGACAAAATGATGAAAAATGCAGAACATTCTTCTTCAGACATCTTATGTTTCCACTTTAGCCTGAATGGCAGATTTTAGGCCAAAGCGGGAAGCCAGGACTTCCTCTCGTGATTGTCTGGATGACAGGAAGTGCCAGTCCAGTCTTACAAACACCAGCTTTTTGGAAAGTCTTTCTTGCCATATCAAATCTCTGCTTAAAGTAGTATATTAGATGGATTTGAGGTCTGAGATCAGCATTGCTTTCCCCCCCAGGTATTTTCTCCTTGGAAAAAATTAGGTGTATGAGGTGTCTTTACCGAAGGTGATGAAACCTCAGCCAGTCAATTAATATAAAACCATGTCAACGTAGCACCATTATTCTGAATGTGTCTACAATGGTTGAGAATTTAATTTCCATGTGAAATAGTATAGGGTAAAGCTTAGAAACTCAAGCTTGGCAATTAGTCTTCATTTTGTGCTCTAGCCCGAAAGAATGGTTTTATGTTTTTCCATGGCCACAGAGGTCTATTGTGATCAGTTGAGATTAATGGCTGTACTCATTTTCAAAGCGTTCAGAAATAGAAGGCTTTCAAAAAGAAGAACTCAGAAGAGCACTGAAGCTGATTATTTCATGGGTAGGAAAGTGTGACATCTTTTGAAGAACTGCATTTTTTATTCTTGCTCTTTGACACACATTAAATATGATTTTAATGCAATCCTACAAAATCAAAGTGTAATAATTAAGGCTGAAAAAAAAAAAAAAAACATTCTTAATTTTGGTTCATGTCATTTCCGTTAAATGGTTAATATGCAAAAAAAAAAATAATAAAACAGCATAGCTTCTACATTCAAAAAATATAAACATATTTGTGTTCCAGGACAAGTAACTTGTGTCCCTCTTTCACCCAGAGGGATAAGACAGGTCATAGGTCACGACATCACACCTTCTGCACAAGACATTCCCTGAAACAAGAAAAATAATTATTTAAAACGTATGTTTTCATTTCGTCTTCATGCGTTGAACATGCCCAAATAACCCATTCTTCCCTATGGAGGACAAAAACCAAAAAGATCAGTCTTTTTGAAGAAATCTTTCTTCCTAGACACGTGTGTGTGAGTAATTATTGCACCTCATCACACAATGCCTAGTACATACATACATTATTCTGCACATGTGTGTGTGTGTGTGTGTGTTCTATTCATATCCAGTTTTTGAAGGAACTGAAATATCTTGTGGTTGAGAACTATCCCGTGCCACTGGACTTCCTCTCCCACCCCTCCTTCCCTCCCAGACTTCCTGTTGATTTAGTGAGCCTGACCAGCTCACGGAAACTTCACAGCACCACAGTCATGCTTCCTGAAGCCAACACCGGATATGGACATAACTTTTGGGGATAAAAATAATCCACGCACAGCTGCGGCCGAAAAACGTCAGACATTCAGGTCAAATAAGCCTGAACAGCAGGAATAAAAGTTCAACCCAAGACCAAATGGCCCATGAAACGTGTAAAGTACCGTGGTTGTGATCGACGCTAGTTTGAAGTCCAATAAAACCCGCATATGAGGCAGGACCCACCGAAGGGCTACAGGAGCGAACAGGACCGCGGTTCCCTGAAGGGGTTGCTGCCTGTTGGCACGCCGACTAGGAGGGCATCTTTGGTGGCGTTCAGGAGGCAGTACTGCTGAAGCTCTGCAGCAGCTTGAGAGACCTGTGAGGAGGAGCAAGATCGAGATTCTGTCACGATGGAAAAGAAAACAGGAGCTGCTTATCTGACAGTGAAATTGTCCGTATGGTGAAGACAGGACACGTTGCCACTTCACCTGAACTTGAACCCGAATTGCATGGAACGGCCATTTCAAGGAGCAGCACGGTGGAGAAATTACGCAGCGCGCTTCCCTGTAATCATGTCCCACCCTGGTCTATTCTGAGCTCTGCGCCGAGTCCCTGGACGGGTGTCCCCAACTTTTCCAAAGTCAATATGATCAACAACAAAAAAAATAAAAAATCATCAACAAGCAAATAGCACTGACATTAAGAAATATGAATTGCACATACACTACGCACCTACTCATTTATGGGTCTTGCTTTTTTTTTTTTTTTTTTTACACTGAAGACATAGGACTATGAAATAACCCACGAGAGGTTATGTAATAAAACCAAAAGATGTTTTCAGGCTCTCCAAATCAGGGAGTTTTCGCAGTGATGGCAGCGTTTCATACTCCAGGCTTTTCTTTGCCACCTTAAGTTAGACAACAGAGGCCGTTTTCTTTCTTTCTATCATTGACTCCCCCCAAATTTCCCAAAATTAATATGATAAAAAAAAAATTATCCACGAACAGTAACAGTACTGACATGATCTTGGACATTTTTTTTTTTTTTTTTGTGAGCCCACTTCACATTTAAAACACAGAATTTAGAACTGAGTGAAACAGGTTCCAGGAACAAATCGGCCCAGTTCAGGCCACTTGCGCACTGAGCTGAATAAACGGCGTTTACTCACTTTAATGCGCTCCACGCTGGCCTCCAGCCGCAGCTGCTCCACAAGCCGCCGCATGCTGGGCAGGTTGGAGTTGGACGACATCGCGCCGCGTTATAACGCCGCGGAGGCCGCTCGGCTGCTTTTAAAAAGGAGGGCGGGTCCTGAACGCGGCGGCTGATCTGAGGTCAGTGGCCGCGGCGGGGCGACGGCGCACCGTCCCCCGGTGTAAGCACCCCAAACAACGCCGAGACCGCGTTTAATCTCACTCTTTAAAACGATACTTCACAACGTACAAGTACAGGCTAAAGGTTTGGACACCTTCTCATTCAGTGTGTTTTCTTTATCTTCATGACCTTTTACATTGGTAGATTCTCACTGAAGGCATCAAAACTATGAATGAACACATGTGGAGTTCTGTACTTAACAAAAAAAAGGTGAAAAAAACTGAAAACACGTTTTATATTCTAGTTTCTTCAAAATAGCCACTGCTTTGCACACTCTTGGCATTCTCTCGATGAGCTTCAAGAGGTCGTCACCTGAAATGGTTTTCCAACAGTCTTGAAGGAGTTCCCAGAGGTGTTTAGCACTTGTTGGTCCAGCTCACCCCAAACCATCTGGATTGGGTTCAGGTCCGGTGACTGTAGAGGCCAGGTCTCCACTTTTTGTTAAGTACATAACTCCACATGTGTTCATTCATAGTTTTAATGCCTTCAGTGAGAATCTACCGATGTAAACGGTCATGAAAATAAAGAAAACACATTGAATCAGAAGGTGCTCCTGACAGGAGCAGACTGATGTCCTGCCAACTATCCGCCTACTTAGCGGAGGACAGGTGAGGAAGGAGGCGCACAGTTGGCCTGTTGTAAGGAGCAAAAGAATTAAGTGCTGCTTGACGGTGGCAAAATCCCTGTGGCGGAGCATTGCGTGGTGAAATGCATGAGAACATACTATTACCAGTATTCACGGTTCAATGAAAGTGAAAAGTGAGGTGATTGTCATTGTGATACACTGCAGCACAGCACACAGTGACACAACAACATGTGTGCTCTGCTTTCAACCATCGCCCTTGGTTTTAATTAATCAATTGGTGTTAGTAATAATATGAAAAATGAAAAGCTAAAACCCAACCAAATTATGTTTAATACATTGAAATGAATTTGTTTCAGTGAAAACAGTGAAGACAGAAGGTCAAAAAGATGAAAGTTGTCACCTATACAGAAATTTAACAAATTTACTGCAAATACAAAAATATTGTATTGTATATTATTGTATGTCTTCCATGAGCTTGAAGGACTGCATCCATGCAGTTAGACAAGGATTCATACAATTTATTGATGAAGTCAATCTTGATGAAGAAGTCTTGCATGCCTCCCAGATTTCATCAATATTCTTTGGTTTCGTCTTTCATGCTTCCTCTTTCATCCTACCCCACACATGCTCAATGATGTTCATGTCTGGTGACTGGACTGGCCAGTACTGGAGCATTTTGATCTTCTTCACGTTGAGAAACTTTGATGTAGAGATGGAAGTATGTGATGGAGCACCATCCTGCTGCAGAATTTGGCTTCTTTTATGGTTGGGAATATAAAAGGTAGCAAAGATTTCTTGGTATTTCAGACTATTGATGTTGCCTTCCACCCTGCAGATCTCTCGCACACCCCCATACTGGATGTAAGCCCAGACCATGATTTTTCCACCATCAAACTTCACTGTTCTGGATGAATCTCAGATCCATGCGGGCTCCAGTAGGTCTCCTGTAATATTTGCAGCAACTCTGGTGTAATTCAACAGAAGATTCATCTGAAAAATCCACCTTCTGCCACTTTTTTGTAGGGTGGTAGTAGCCTAGGGGTAACACACTCGCCTATGAACCAGAAGACCCAGGTTCAAATCCCACTTACTACCATTGTGTCCCTGAGCAAGACACTTAACCCTAAGTTGCTCCAGGGGGGGACTGTCCCTGTAACTACTGATTGTAAGTCGCTCTGGATAAGGGCGTCTGATAAATGCTGTAAATGTAAATGTAAAATTTTCCAGCATCCATCCTTTTAGCAGGCTGTGGACCTTGGCAAATGCCACATGGTTTTTCAATTGTCTTTAGTTTAGTGCTGGCTTCTGGGCAATGATTCGACCATGGAAGCCATTACAAGACAGAATCCGACAAACTGTTCTGGCTGACAAAGGGACTGTAGGTGACCAGGTCTCGTGGAGCTCTGCTACAGTGGAAAATAGGCTGGCCTTGGATTTTCGAGCCAACAAACGGTCCCCTCGAGCAGTTGTCTTGCGGGGTCTGCCTGACCTGGGCTTGTCAAAAAAAAAACATCTCCAGTCTCTTCAAATCTTTTTTAATCTCCTGTACTTGATGCAGAGACATATTGAAGGTGTCTGCCACATCAGCAGTGGATCTGGTCTTCAGCCTCTTGATAATCAACACTTTGGTCTCGGGATGAATCTGAGACATGTTTGCAGAGGTCTAGTTGCAGTTGATGTGAAGGTCTAGTGTACTGGGGTTCTTTTTAGACGCACCTGACTCACTGGGTTTTACCAAGCTTTGAATATTAGTATACTTATTGACAGTTTCGTTTTGCACTGAAACATTATTACAAAAGCTGTTGGGAATAAAATGAGCCATTTCTTGTACAAAAAAATCTTGATTAGAAATATAGTTCAGCGGCACTTGAGGTCAATTTGTACACAAGCGACAAGAATTTTTTTCAGGGACTGTATATGAAAGGAGAAAACTGTTGAGTTTGAGTCTGGGTCTGACAGACACAGGTGCTCCAGTCAGCTCTATGCAGCAGACAGGCTTATGGTGGTGCTTGTGGGATCAAGAAACACTTAAAAGGACTCGTCCCCCCACTGACTACAAATAGAGATTTAGTTTTTAGTTGTTAATTATCTCACAAGTTGCTATGATTTTGACATCCAAGGTTTTCCGCTTCCTCAAAGCCTCCCACATTTGTGCATGTCAGTGCTGAATCCGTACCACTTGCCCGAAGTTCCAGGTTGGGGGTTGGGGTCAGTGGTTGGGGTTGGACTGCTAACATGGTGGCTTTCGGAGTACATATGAGCATGCATCCACAGATCCGATCACGGCACGGATTGGGTACTGAAAGCCAGGCTTTCTTTGCATGAAGGGAAGGAAATGTGTGGGTTTAAATTGCCATAGGCAGGCCTCTGTTTCACCTCCTCAGCATCCATTTTTAATGAAAATGCATCACCTAGTAGTGAAGTGATTGTCACATGTGATACACAGCAGCACAGCACATGGTGCACACAGTGAAATTTGTCCTCTGCATTTATCCCATCACCCTGAGTGAGCAGTGGGAAGCCATGACCGGCGCCCGGGGAGCAGTGTGTGGGGACGGTGCTTTGCTCAGTGGCACCTCAGTGGTACCTTGGCGGGTCGGGATTCAAACCAGCAACCTTCTGATTACGGGGCCGCTTCCTTAACCGCTAGGCCCCCACTGCCCCACCTGACAATGGTGGCCCACAATTGCAGATCAAATTAACATGTCATTTATAAATGTACATTTAATAAAACATATTTACAACAGGCGAATCATACGGGAAGGATAGGTACTATAGATCAGATGTTTGTGTTTGCTGACCGCTCATTTACCGGGTGACCTGATCCAATCAGAGCACAACTAGAAATTGAGCCGGACTTTTCAGCTACTGTAGTAAATCTTGTCCATTTTCAGTTTATTTGGGTAATCTATTATTTTCTTTCTCAACCCTCAAATTTAAGAGGGCAGTAAGTTTGTTAAAGGGGTGCTGCCCCCTCTTGCCTATTTAAAACATAGAAATATGTAAAGAAATTTGTGACTGCCTTCAGATTATATACAAAGGCCAAATAGTGAGTCTAATTTGGCCTGATTATGTTCACACAATATAGTAAAGGAACACATGCAGTATAGTAAAAACACATGCAATATAGTAAAGGAACACTAATTTGTTCAATTCAAGTTTATTATTATTCATTTACTGTAACAAGCCTATTAAAAACCCACTTAAATTAGTTAAAGTAAGAATTCTGCAATGAAGAATGACAATAAGCTATTAGAGACTTAAACAAATCAGAGCATGTTTATATATACTACTCAAATACATTTGTATGTTTAAAGGATTTCTGCTCAAGTGCACAGTTTGCAAGAACAACTCCTCTGGTCCCACAGGTGAAGTACTGCAGCACAAATAGCTGAAAACGTCAGTGCTGGTCATGACAGAAAGGTGTCAGAACACACAGTGCATGACCGGTTGCCACAGAATAAAAAAAGCAGATGCAATGATGCAATATGGCTATGGAAATACCCAACAAGTGTTGCCTGAGTACATACACTACTTCACACCAACAGTTCTTCATGTTTGCAATTGAGGAACATGACACAAATGGTTGCCTCTTGCATTTTTGTCCAAGATCAATGGAGGCCCAGCCTCTTAGAAATGCGGTTTTAAAAAGTGATGTAATAGTCAGAACTTTGCACCTACAGTTAATACAAATGACATCTTTGAACACTTGATACTAAAACTTTCTTTAAATTTAACAAATTCACTCATGGATACATCAAACAGATGTAAAGGGAAGCAGCTGAAAACACATGTTTTTTATGCATGTATCTGGATTGTAGACGTTGGAAACTTCAGCAATATTGCTTGCACCGCTCACTCATTACTCAAGGTCTCACCCACAGAGACAACAGTAAGGCATTTGTCAATATCAGTGCACCAACATTGTGGCTCTGATGCCAAACGTGATGCTGACCAGTTTATTAAAATTACAAATTAAAACCAATTTTTCTATTGCAATTATCATTAGGCACACACAACATCCTAGCATGTTGATCAAAATTATTCTCATTTTTTTGTAATGTCTGCAATTTAATTTAATTAGGCAAGTTAAATTAATTGAATAATTTTTCACTTTCAAATCACATTACTACTACCTTCCAGCATGGGGTGGCAAGGTCTGAGCTACGCAGTTGTTCACTTTGCACACTTTTCGGTCATTTCTTAAGCTAGTGTTTTTAATATATATATATATTATATATAAAAAGGAGTCTGCATTAATCTGTGACATTTTCCAAGAGCAGACCAGAACAGAAATACTTCATTGTAGACTGTATAAACCGCTTCAAATTTGATGTATTTTAAGATGAAAGCTGGGATAATAGCTAATGTAAAACATAAATACAACAATTCAGTTTGACTGCCACTTTAATGACATTTTTAAAAATATACTTTGGTAACATGACAAAAAAAGTGAAACATCATTGTGATTGCCAAAAACAGAAAAACCTAAAAATGAGACGTATTTGGAATTCCTCGTCACTGGGAGGAACTGAGGCACCTTTCAGCTTGGTGCTGAGGTTTTAGGCCACTGATGCAGGGCTACACAAAAGTCGGACACACGGCAAAAGGCCAAACTCCACATCCCCACCTGATTGCCATGAGAGTAAATTGTATAAACACGCACTCACATCATCAGTCCACTTATGGTACAACACTCACTCACTTTCACCGATTTGGATGTGTGTTGTGTGTGTGCTGGATCCATCTGTAGACATGATGTGTGTGTGTGTGTGTGTGTGTAAGTGATCAGTCATCAACAAAAGTGAGACGTCCTGGTCCCTCATTCTTCATCCACCGTCTGTAGCGCTTCCACCTCGGGTCCAGTGCCATCTTCATCTTCATCTCCTCCTCCTGCTCTTCCTTATAAGCCTACAGATAATGGAAACGAACATTTATATAGACACTGTTGCTGATTCTTTCCCCCCTATAATTAATACAGCTGGACATAAGCTGGACCATTTTTCTCTCAGGATATTTAACTAAATGGGCAAGACTTCAAATGTAGGGAGGTGTAGGATTTAGTTAGTCAAGCAAGAATAATAGAAGATAAATCACTCATGATTTCTAGTTTAAATAGCATTACAAATAACTTTTTGTGAAACACCCCAGAGCGATGCTGAGTACATGAACATTTGGATATGTTGTTTCATGACCATATCAGTGTTTAAAGGTCCCCTGACGTAATTTTTTTTGCTTTTAAATAGGTCCCCTAATACTTTATATGAAGTCTCTTTCTGAAATGCAGCCTTGGTGCAGAATTACAGCCACTTTTAGCCAGTCACATAATGAGATTTTCCTAGGAAATCTCCCAGTGCCATTTTCGGTGTCTGTAGCTTTAAATGCTAATGAGCAGGAGAGAGGCAGGACAAGGAGGAGAGCGGCCTATAGAAGTGAGAGGGCATTGGTGGAAATGACGTTATCAACACCATTCATCAACCACAATGTTTGCTGCAGACAGGACATTGTGTAACCTTGTACCCTTATGGTGACATAAGGGGAGGAATTCTAGATCTGGCTGTCTGTGCTGCCGTTCTCTGAATGACCAAAGTTCTCTTTATACATCATCTTTATCACCATTTCTAGCCACTGCAGGACCATAGACAGCCTAGGGGAACTCGTATTAATGTTAAAGAACATCACAGAGAAATTTTCTTGATTGGGTCCTTTAACACTAATGCTTAAAATTCAAATGAAATCAAACATTGTTCTGCATTTAAGTGGTGAAACTAAATGAATAAAATAGTTATCACTGTACTCACCAATATTTTTCTCAATTCTGTGAATATATTTTTCATTATAGCTGTGACTGACACATAATTATTAAAACAATTTATTCTGCTACTGGGAAACTACTAAACCCAGAGGAGTAAAATATTTTCTACTTGACTCAAAGAATGGCCTGGACTCCAAATATAAGGGTGTTTGGGGCAGTGCCTTATCATTGAAAAGATTCTTAATGTTCTATTAATGTGGACACTGAATCTGAGTCCATTAAACAGTTCAGCAGGCAGTGATGAACAACGCAGAACAACACACCTCATAGTTCTCCTTAATCCAGAGCTGCCTCTCCAGGAAAGTGTCTCTCAGATGGTCTTCCAGGCTGTCAAACTGAGCCTGGGACATTTTCATGAACTTGCGAATGATGTAGAGCTTCTCCTCCTCGCCGTACTCCTCACGGCAGATGGTGAAGCGGTACACCCAGGAGCAGTACCATGCCACGTACAGGCACAGGTAGTACGGGAAGAGAACGATTTTGCACAACAGGATGTCAGATATGTTGGGCTTCTGGTAGCCCCCCTTAATGTCAATTTTGTTCTTAATGATGTCACGTATGATCTCCTCCTCCTCCTCACGGATCTCTTCCTTGGATCTGCGGTTCTTGCCCTTCTCTTTCGTCCTGTTCAGTAAGCCCTGCTGCTTGGCCAGCTCTGTGGCCTGAATGCGGTATTTGGGGACCGTGGAAAGGTAATTGATGGCATCTGTGTAGCTGCTCCACCAACTGTAATACTTAAGAAATGTAAAAAAGAAGCAGTTAAGCATCATTACAACAGAGGTGAAACTTAAAAAGGCATATTTAAGTTTGATTTATAGGTTCCCCATTCATGCTTAATATGCAACATCACATTTGAATGCCCTATTTATATTAATGTCCCTTATCCAGAGCGAATTACAATCAGTAGTGAAATTGACATTCCTGCTCAAGTGTCTTGCTTTTGATTTGAACCTGTGACTTTGTGCTCTTACACATTTTTACGAAATAATTTCCATGACTTTTCAATTACTGTAAGGCAAATTTTCATGTCAATATGTTCTCTGATATTGCTGTGCAAATTTGAGAAAGAAATCACAAAGGGGTCAAATTTCCCAAAATATTCTGTATATTCTCTATCATATTTATGACAACCCCGAAACGATGAACTTTTCCAGGTTCTTATTGACTGTTAGAACCCTGTCATGGTTTTACCCACTATGCTACTACTAGTGAAGTCAATTGTGATACACAGCACTGCCCCCATGTGGTTGTAGCAGGGCAGTAGAACTGGTTTTGGCTATTTTTCAGTGCTTCAGTTTGTAATAAATTAGGCAAGTTCCAACAAGGGGTAGCACTTTAACCAAATTTCTCTTCCCCAGACGTGGGGAAGAGATGTTTTCCGGGATGTTTTCCTCAATGGGGTTAGTGTTTTCCATATTGGTCAGTTTTGTCAGTGTCCACAGTTGTGTTTGTGTGCCGTCAGGCTGCTGTTCTGCTTTTGTCCTCCGTTTCCTTTATTTTTTAAGCTCACCGTGAAGAATTAGTTCTTTGCTTTTCTGTCTTCTGTATTGAATGGTGTTTTTTGCATTTTTTTTTTGGTCAGTCTTATAATGATTATATGAGGGAGTTTCATCATAACATTGGGCCTCCACCCCCCTGGCAAGGAATGGTATGTGGATTACGGTTCGGCTCCCCAACCCAAGTCTTTATTTGTCACACGCACCTGAAACAGCGAGATGGCGCACACTGTGACGAGAATGACGATCCTCACGTCCACTTTAGGGGCGAGCCTCCTGCGGTAGTACGCGTAGTAGTGGCTGTAGTATTCCTCCGGGTGGTCGAGCATGTAGTCGTAGTCCTTGCGCGAATCCTCATCCTGCGGCCAAATGATGATGAAAGGGTCACAGGTAGGAGATAATTACTTTTAACCAGGTCCGAAGGCCGACTGCCACGTTGGCAAGTCGTTAGAAAGACATGACTTATGCGTGCTAAATATGGACCTTAGGGCGGCTACAGCAAATAAAAAAAAAGAAGACTTTTAAATAGACTCACTCTGAGCGTTTCGTAGGCTGTGGCGACGAGCAGAAACTTCTGTTGGGCACTTTCACGGGTCTCGCCGGCGAGTCCGGGGTCCCCAAATCGGAACCGGTCAGGGTGGTACTTCCTGGCCAGCTGCCTGTAGGCCCGCGCTATGTCCGCTTTCGTGGCCTCCCGGGTCACCCCGAGCACGTCGTAGCATATCTCCGTCCCGCAGTACAGGCCCTCGATCAGGGCGGCGGCAGAGGGGACGCAGGCCGCACAAAAGAGCACAATTCTAGCCCATGCTGCAAGTCGACGCTCACCCACTATGGACGCAGCCATGTCAGCATTCCGCCGCCGTCCCGGGAATATGACGTTTATCGGAGAGGTGCTCATGGGAGATGTAGTATTGCGGCGTCGACCGGTCGGTTTTGTTCAGTAAGACATGCGTAAAGAACCTTTTGGTCGACATCCATAACCTCCCAACGCCAAAAGGTCTAAATCAAAACGTAGTAAAAGATGTGTCGCCGAAATTGTTAAATTAAAACCGGACGCCAATGGTAACTTTATGCTGGGCTCCAAGGGGAAAGGAAAAATACGGTTGGCTTTTGTTCCAACTAACCAGTTGGGTAATGAATCCAATCTATTACTCAGACTTTTGCTTTTCCTTGACCCTGAAACGTCCAAATCTGGCCCTCAATTACATTTACAGCATTTATCAGACACCCTTACAATCACCCTTACAATAGTGACAGGGACAGTTTCTCTAAGTTTCTCTTTATATTAGTTCAAGGAGGGTGAAACCTGTTCCATTTCGTTGACACATAAGTGTCTGACTTGCTTTATTTTGTTTTTGTACAAAAAGTATCAGTAAAAGATACAACATTTTTAAACAGACATTTTTACATGGCAAGTCATCATTGATCTTCAAAACATTAAGCCATTCTATATTGGAGCCCAGGAAATAGGAGACTGGATGACAATATTGCTTTTGCTCCACTCCGACAATATAAAGTGTAGATGGCTTGAAAAGAAGGAGAAAAAAAAAAAAAAAAAGAAACTTGAAAGGGGTATTTGATACAAGACTGCCACTTTCATTGGTACAGATGAAGTAGCTTTTAGTAGCTATAACTTCATTTAACCGTGTACAAATACAGACAACAAACACTAAGACTGTGGCAAGTGCAGGGTACAAATGCCCTCTGTTCAAGACAAAACAAAAACGAAATGTAGTCTGCAGACACAAGGAAGGAAAAAAATACACAAAAGCTGGCATCTAAAACATATGCCAAAACACCAGGAGATGCACTCCAAATAACATCTGCATAAAAAAAAATTTTAACTAAAAATGAGTTTTTGGTTGTCCATGATACACATGCATGAGACATGGCATGCATGATACACATTGAGCCTAATAAAACAATAATAAAAAAGGACAATGTTTTGCAAGAATCAGAAGATGAAGTGCAGTTAAATCCTTTCCTTAAAAAACAAAGGTACATTATCACCAAAAAACAAATGAAGAAAACCCTTTGATGATGAGGCTCTATCTGCGGTATCTGCCTCTCTCCTTGTCCCTCATGCGGTCCCTCTCTCGGTCACGTTCGCGACCGCGCTCTCTCTCCCGTTCCCGTCTGGCGTCGCGGGGGCGGTCTCGCTCCCTCTGTCGGTCACGCTCCCGAGGGCGACTTCGGCGACCACTCACCACTGCCTGGGTCCGCCGCAAAAAGTCGTCTACACGCATATCATAATCATGCTGCAAAACCAAAGCAAGTTTATTGACCATATTGTGGTTCCCAAGTTGATAACAGGACAACAAAAACGTTTAACATACAATGAACAGAATATTAAAAATTTACCAGACTGGAGAAGGAGGAGCGGACAACCCTCTTCTCTCTGAAGCGGGCATCATGGGGCATAGGGTGGTGTCCAGAGTAAGGCGGGTGGGCCTGTGGTGGTGGTGGGTGGTGCTGGTAGTAGGGGTGGTGTGGAGGCTGCTCTATTCCTGGATATGGAGCCTTGAAAATAAATCATAAAGACCATAAGAAACTGAAATAAAGAATTGGGTTGGGGAGCTGAACAGTAATCCACATACCATTCCTTGCCAGGGGGGTGGAGGCCCAATGTTATGATGAAACTCCCTCATATAATCATTATAAGACTGAAAAATAAATGCAACACCATTCAATACAACAGAAAAGCAAAGAACTAATGCTTCTTCACGATGACCTTAGAAAATGTCAAAAGACTGACTACAAATTTGAGACTCGCCAAAATAAAGGAGGAAATGGAGGACAAAAGCAGAACAGCAACCTAACGGCACACAAACACAACTGCGGACAATGACAAAACTGACCAATATGGAAAACACTAACCCCATTGAGGAAAACATCTCGCCTCACTCCAGAAAAACGTCTGGGGAAGAGAAATTTGGTTAAAGTGCTAATCCTCGTTGGAACTTGCCTATTTTATTACAAACAGAAGCACTGGAAAAAAGCTCTACCTGTCCATAGGGGGATTGCGAGGGTCTTGCATGAACCCTGAACAGATATTAAGGAGAGGCAGGTTGCACCAATAAGTAGGAATAGAAAGACAGAAATATAAGAAAAAAAAAAAAAAAGTCAACATACAAGACTAAATATGAAACCCAAAGGTCACAACAGTGTTCCATAAAAGAATGAAACTAGACTATAGTAATGTAGCTACAGTAACATCATAAAAAAAAAAAAAACACATGTACATTTCATAATATCCGCATGAAACTACAGAATAACATTGGAGTTACTTAACCATACCAGAACATTTGCAATGATGCTAATAATCACCCTAAAAATATCCCCCTTTATAAAAAAAATTAAGATACATTTTACAATGATCAAAAAAAAAAAAAAAAAGAAAAAAAGAAAGACAAACAAACAAAAAGGATCCTGCTGCAGCATTCCAGAAAACTCAAAGGGGCCAACACATGGAAGTAAGAGATCTTGGTGCAGAGGCATAGTTTACAATATTGACCTGGTCTCTGTGGGAACTCGGGCGGATAGTCAATCCTGGGACGTTTCCTGTTGTGCATGTCATAGTCTTCTGGGCGATGCCTACATGAATCAGGTAAACAATTCAGAAAAAACATACCAAACAGCTCATTATGCAACAACACATTTGTCTGATCCACAGTGCATCTCACTTCCATATTACATGTACAAACATGACTGGGAGGTAATATCTGAATCTCTGTGATCAAGTGCTACAATCTATTGATTTGCACTCCAGCATAAGCAGGTAACATGGCATTAAAATCTTCTCGAAAACACTACTATTAAATACTGTTTGGATCTTCATACATTACAGGACAATGGAAATCTTCATGAGTGATACATCTTCCATGTGCTACATGCTTTACTGTGGGAAATGTTAAAAGAGCCCCTGTTTGCTATCCTATCTTAAACACTCACATTTTAGTACTTGGCATTTGGAAATGATAACTTAAATGAACTATCCATTTTCTTTAAAGCCCACAGAAAAAAAAAAAAAAAAAAAAAAAAAAAACACACTAAAATAAAAAGACAATAAACAGCATCTACAGTGTAAGAAAATCTAGTTAAAGTTTTAACATACCGCTTTCTTGTAGTTTTGTGACTGTTAACGTTGGCAAAATACTTATGACAGTAAAAGTTCATAAAACAGTCCTTCTTATTCTTTAGAGGTCTACAGCCACAAACACATTTACAAGGAAGGCCTGGTAAGGCAGAGGAAAGGACGACAGGGGTGGTGCAATGGTGTAGTCCATTTTTTTCCTTTTCTTTTTTGCTTTTGCAAATCAAACAAAAAGACAAGAAGAGCTCCATTGGTATAAACTGACTGGCAAACCCCAGCCCTGATTGGTTTTCTTGGCATTTCTCAGTCCTTTGAAGTTAGAGACAGTAGAGGGATCTCCTCCTACCTGACATCAGCTCAGTCCTTTACAGGAAGAACACGAACACATTTCTGGCTACCTATCAGGGAGCTGGGACTGGGGCTTTAGCACAGGGGACCGGCACCACAATATCCTCAGTCCATTTTAGGGGCAGATGTCGGGGCCAGGGCAGAAGTATTTGACCGCAAAAGCAAACACACATCCTTACACGCTTCTCTTGACAGTGGGACAATGGTGTTTCTATAGAGCACAGGGTATATTTTCAGTTCATTCATCCTTCGGATAGATTCTTTCCTCTCTATCACACTCAGAACAGCTGATTGCAGAACATGGTTTTATAACCCCCTCTTTTTGTGGTGCCTCTGAAACACAATGTTGTAAAGAGTTCATATACTGCAGTGCCTACAGGGCAGGTCCCTGAGATCATTTGAGTCCGTTAACACTGCACACGTGAAGCAGAACAGGGGACACTGCTACCGGCCCACTGGTTTGATGCCACGTCTCCCTTCTCCAATCTGGCCTACCGCTCTCCAGAAGCACGGTAGAGGATTGCTTGAGCTTTCTTTTTTCTTCCCTTCTCCTGCCTCTCTTTCGCCTCTCTCTGCAGCTATAACCTCGCACACATTAGGATATTCATCTCTATGGATATTCAATAGAATACCCAAACATTTGGAATGGACAGGAAAAACCATCGAAAGAGTCCCGCAAAAATGCTCCTCTTGAAAGCATTTTCAAAAACCAAGCTTTCTGCCCCTCAATTCGTTGTGCAATCTTCTGCTTAATAATTATGGCTCCTTTATTAAAAAAAAATAATAAAAATTTAAAAAAAGTCCCGTCTATGACTGGGTTTATCCCCATGGAAATTCCTGAAAGAAAAGGCTTTTGGAACAAATTTAAAAACAAACTCACCTAGAAATTGAATTGCTTAACTCAACAAACACATGTGTTATAGATTTGAAATAAGAAAATGCTATGCAATGATATTTTCTGTAAATGAATAATTAAGTTGCCTTAAAACTCCAACCAATTCTTATAGGATGTACACAGCAACACCAATCGAGCAAGACAGCCTAAACCAGGTGCTTGGCCTGTTATCCTCAATGAAGCCACCAGGGGTCCACGTGGCTTGGTTTGAGGATGTAGGAATCAGCTTCTTCGCTGGTGGTGCGAGGACATTCGCACGAGGATGAAGAGGAACACGAAGCTCGAGTAATCCGTTGCGTCACGTGACGGCGACACATGAGCGCGCTATCAGTCCAAATAACATTTCTAACCTTCCCAGGTCGCGTGGCGCTGGCTCTCGGTGCGTGGGTCGGCCTCTTGAACGAGACTCCGAATGCATCCTCCTCTTATGACGCATTTTATGAATAACCTGATACAAGTCAATGCTCTCATCAGGTGGAAAAAGCATGCACAGCTGCACCCCACACTCTGGCTCAATCTCCTACATAAGAGAAAAAGAGAGAATTACTATATGCAACACAAAAACACACAGAAGAAGTACAGTACTCAAACACAAGAGATAAGAATTCCTCATCTGTTAATTGCCATGCTTGATTTTCTTAAATACACTGATCAATAGCATGCCCCGGTATGCCCATACTGTGAAAACCATGGTTGGTGTTTGCGGAAATGATTTAATCAACACCATTTCACCAAACACAAATGTTTGGCACAACCAGGAAGTGGTGCCTGTGTTTTTCTAGAAAAAAATTAAATGAACCCATTGTTTCTACAGTCTAACACATTTGTGCTCCTTTTCACATCCATTCAACAAGCAACTTCAATGCTTCTCACATGTTGATGACACGACAGTCTGTGGAGTTACTTTTTTAGGGGAGGGGCGGGAAATTCTCTCGGCAGACAAAACACGAGAAAGGGAAGGTAACCTTTCCCCTTATAATGGCAATAGGAGTGACATCCCAGATCCGACCAGCTGAGCTGCTGCTCTCTGAACGGCAAAGCAGAATGCTAAAGCACCCTTTACATCTATCGCATTTCTAGCCACTCTAGGACCATAGAATGGCTAGAAAAACTTGTATTAATATTTAATAATCTCACAAAGTGTAAATTTGATAATAGGAGACCTTTAATGTCTGGAAGCACTGATTTAAAAACCTATTCAGTTTGTGCCTGGTCCCCTCCATTTTAAATCTATAGCTTATTCTTCTTCAAACCCATTCATGGTCTTCACAGAAATGGACTGTCACAGATGTATCATACGGTACCTCTTGTGCCTACTATGTGGATCATGTAAAGTAAGGAATTTCGGCACAAACCTGTCCATCCCGTCCAATTTTCACAGGCTTAAGCTCGTTCCATGAGTTGGAGAGGTGAGCAGTTTTTGTGAAGGGTAACTCGCGTCTGTCACAGAAAGAATATGGAAGTTTAAAAAGCAATAAATAACAAACAATTAAAACTATACAGCTAGATGCAGACATACCTGCAGATCCAGTCAATTTTGAAAACTCCTCCAAGCATTTTAGCATTCATGCCTGCTGGCAAGACCCAGTGGATCGGGGATCCTCCATGGTGGGATTCTGACGAAAGCCGGGCAAACCCTGTAGATAACCAGAGCAAAGAGGCATTTTCAATCATGATGCTACACGAGCCTTCATGTCTAAAGAAATGAGGAACGGCAGTACTTTGTACCTTGAAACTTTCCACTCTCCCTCACAGAGAAGATAAGGATGACACTTCTTGCCGATCGGAAAGCTGCATTCAGTTTCTTCTCATTGACTGGCAGTGTGGACCAGACACCCTAATAATTAGATGCAAAAAGTTCAACCAGTTTAATGGTTCAGAAAAGAAAACTTTTTTTTGAACATAAGAGGGAAGATCAGCACTCGACAGCAAAAAATTTGTTTACAATAAAATATTCATTTGGGGAAAAAAATTAAGTTAAATGTTACATTTGGCAAAATTGAACTTTTGCATTTTAACTTAATGTATTAATTACATTCAACATACACCAATTATTGTGATCAAAATAAGATACAAGATACAAACCTCTATTAAAGAGATCAAACTCACCTTGGCTTTGGCCAGGGACACATTTTCATGGTTGTTGCTTTTGATCAGATAGAACCGTGCATCTCGAAGAATGTATTTCAGCTTGCTGGTCTGGTCTGAAAAAATGAAAAAAAATTTATACAAACTCAAAAAGCCTGCCATGTTGGCACTGTCAAAACGTCTGCCACATTAAAGCCTTCACTTAAAAGCAAATTTACCTTTCCGAACTGCTCGAACAGAGGAAGGGAGTTTTTCATGTTTCTTTTCAGATCCTGCAGCCAAAATAATGAGTTTCATGAGATCATTCTGATTTATGGAAATCACAACACAAATTATGCCAAACAAAAGATATTCATATGCAGTAACGGGTAAAAGCATAAAGTACTGCTGGGTTCAGTAATATTTCAGTGTTGCTGGGCTCTGAGTGTATCACACACACTGCCTAATCTGTGCAATAAGCAAGTAATCTGACCTGCTTTGCCACCGATGTACATTTGTCTAATGAATGACCTTCATTTTACTATCTGTGCTTAAGTTTAATATTTGCAGCTGCAGTTAAGGATGCCTACTCTATATCTTAAAGTACTGACAGCCCTTTCAATAGCATTTCAGCAGACTGAAGGTTATGAGACATCTAGCCAGTTTCAAATGGTACATTTATCAGAAAGGGCAAAAGCAGGTAAGTTTACACAAGTTTACAGCAGTGCACAACTGCCTATAAACTCTCAATAAAGTAAGCTTACAGATTTAAACTGTTGGGGAGCACTTAATACCTGCATATGATTCTGAAGCTGAGCTTCCACTTCTATCAAAAACGATTGGAGATATCCCTCTAGCGTGCTTCTTCTCTTTTCTTTCCTCATCTGAGCAGTAAATTGGAAAACATGTCCCTTAAGTTAGATTGGTCTTAAACCGCATAAAGGGCTGCTTTAGTACACTTTCCTGTCTTCCCTCCATTACCCTTCAACTCACAGCCAGAGCCATAGAGGAAACCTCATACAATTAATAAAAGGTGAAAATATGTACACAGAACTATTAACTACAATATTGTCAGTTCAGGGATATATTTACCCGATGCTTCAGATCCAGAGCCTGAGTGCACGGACTCGCCATCTGAAAATGACACAGACTCCGACCGCGACTCACTGGCCTCGCTGCGGGTGTCATAGTCATTCTGCTCCGCTTCATCCCTCTGATCACCATCTTCCAGCTCATACTCTTCCTCCTCCTCTTCTTCCTCTTCACCCTTCTCTCCCTCCTCTTCTTCCTCCTCCATTACTTCCTCCTCCTCCAAATCAGACCGGTTGCCTTCAGATGATGCAACAGAGCTGCCAGTCTCCTGGTCAGAGGCGTACGCTGAGTTTGCATCTTCCTTTGAGGAACGACTGGTCCTGCCCGCACTCTCCTGACTGGTACGTCTCAGCTTCTACAAAAAGACGACAAATGACAGCCAGTCAAAGACCAGCTCTAGCACATGCCCATCATTTTGAATCCATGCACACAGAAAGCACTGCAGCCATCAGGTCACGCCTTACCTGCGCCAACTCAGGAATCAGTGGTTTGATCCTGTGAGATGCTCTACTGGGGGGCAGAGGTTTATTACTGTGTCCTTTCGGGACCTCCCCCCTGGAGCTGCCACCCCTTGCTGTGTGGTTCTTCCGGGCATCGTAGAACTCATCAGACGTGTGTCGCCCCCTGGGATTAAGGAGTTTTTTCCCATTGGCACCAGCAGAATGGGTATTCCTCTTCATAAGCTGCCGGGTGTTGTGCCCCGATGGCCTCAGTCGCTTTACTTCCTGACTTTCTACTCTGTCACTCTTCCTTTTAGACCCTGGAATGAAGTGAAAAAATGTGTCCTAGGTTATTATTGAGAATGCATACAAGGAAATGTATGCATGAAACTGCAGCTATAAAAACATCACCGGTTTAAGAAAATAGGCCAGACAATCCACGCAGGTCACACAAGGTTAAAATAAGACTTGCCATAAAGGAGATAGGGGGATGTTGAAAAGTGTCTGGTCAACCAACCTTTTTTGTCACTGACATCATGCTCGCTTTCTGGATTGTATAGCTCATCGTCTTGATCAGGCGCATCAGTGAGAATGTCTTCAAGAACGTTGAGCTCTCCGTCTGAAAGACCAATCCCACATTAGGCCAAACAAGCATGACACCAGACAATGCGCCAAACAAAGCCGCACTGAGCTTTTCGACTTCTGCCCACACACGACATTAACGAGCGATCGTGTTGGTTCTTTGAAAGGAAGCACCTGAATCTGTACACAGGCCTGCCAGCTTTATGTTTTGTGGGGGTCATGGACTCCCCACTCCAACCGTGCGCCACGACAGAAAAACGGGCGCTCGGACACAAGAAAACTCATTCCCAGCGCTTCCCTGACGGACTATAAAGGGAACATAAATAAACGTGACCGCCTTAAAAAGTGTGTGTGTGTGTGTGTGGCGGGGGAACAAATTCCAGTCAGAAGCACAACGCGCGTTTGCTGGTCAGGTGAACACGAGCATCACAACAAAGGAGGCCGCCGTGTCTCATTTTTACACGAAGGCAAGCGGCGTTCATTTACTGAACGCATATTTTGTACAGTACGGCGCGTTTGGCAGGACAACTGCTTGGCAAAGATATTGAGGTGGTCGTCCGAACAATGTCGCAGGCCTGACCGCTGCGCTAACATACAAATCTCCAACACATACCTTTCTCGTCGCGCCTGTCGACCGCCATTTTTCGCCCCGCTGTCCTCTGGGCGATTTTGTTTCTGGAGGACGCAGTAGTTGTGGTTGCAGTCCTCTCCTTTTTAAGCAACAACAACAACGAAAAATAATGTGAACCTGTGAAGCGACTGGGGCGCTTTTTGTGTTGACGCGGTTGTAGCTACATGCAAAATGGCGGAAACGCTGCGCCACTCGCTGGATGACGCGGCCAGCGGAGGGCACGCAGCGCACGCGCGCTCTGACGTGCGCGTTGCCGATGAGCGCGTCATCGTCGAGCGGGAGGGGGCGTGTCCGCGGCACAGTACGTAGTCTTAAATAGGGCCGAGCAGGTTGTAAGTAGTGTGGGTTGGTATGAAAACTATCTCGCAGGACGGAGAAACACTGACATTCTGACGTTGATTATGCGAAAGCCTGGTTTGCTCTAACCTCAAGATTACCTCCTGATCCATTTCTACCCTGTACGTTCTATAATCCTGGTTTGTTAAATCTACCCACCCCACGCCACTGTGATTCTAGATTGTGTATCATCCTTTACCCCAGTGCCATAGAACATAGAACCATTTCTACCCAACAGCCATCACAGCACTCATATTTTATTTTATAGAATTTGTTATTTAGCTGTACATGTTCTATCTTGCATTTTATGCTTATATCTACATTTAGAGCATTTATCAGAAGCCCGTATCCAGAGCGACTTACAATCAGTAGTTACTACTGGAGCAACTTAGGGTTAAGTGTCTTGCTCAGGGACACAATGTTAGTAAGTGGGATTTGAACCTGGGTCTTCTGGTTCATAGGCGAGTGTGTTACCCACTAGGCTACTACCACCCCACCCTATTATATGTGTTGACTGGGGCAATGGTGGCCTAGCTGGTAAGGAAATGTAATCGTAAGGTTGCCGGTTCAAATCCCGATCTGCCAGGGTGCCACTGAGGTGCCACTGAGAAAAGCACCGTCCCCACACACTGCTCCCCGGGCGCCTGTCATAAGAGTGATGGGTTAAAAACAGAGGACACATTTCTTTGTTTACTGTGTATCACAATCCTCTCACATTTTCACTTTTGATACCCAAGGTCCAAATTTTGAGAGGGCGTAATGGCCAATTATATTTACAAGACTCAATTATATGCTCAAAGGAGTAAAATCAGACATGTATGATAAGCGATTAATTTTTTTTTTTTGGTATTAATTTCTAACAAATTAGATAAAAGCACAAAAGGTTGCTTAAAAAAGTAGCTTTCTGATGAATACCCTTAAATCACAAATGACTGCACCAAATTTAACTATAGAGACCAAAATCTGTAAAGAAAATTGTGAACATAATTGTTCAATGTCTTAGCAGTAGTTTTACAACATCATACCACCTGCACATACATTGTATACTCTATTTAATTTCCATCAATTATATCAGTACATTCCCCAATTAAGGCTCAAAAGTGAGGTACATTTTTAACCACTCTGTCGCCCAAAGGTCTTTTCACTCCGATTTTCTCTTCTGCTGTTTACTACCACAGCACTTGTGCAAACAAAACCTGCATACTTTCAGGAAGATGAAAACGATCAGTCCCACTATGGCAAAAATACATGCTGCTACATCCAGGCAGTGGTACTGGTACCAGGTTAGGTTATGGGCCTGTACTCTTAGATGCTTGGCTCCTTTATTTCTCATGACAAATTCAATCCAGAATACTGCTTGTTCCAGTGGTGTCAATGGCTGATCATGATGAATTTTGGAAAGCCTCATCATGTTCTCTTTGTATCTAATGAGAGAATAGCAAACATGAGCAGGTATTTCATATTGACATTTCAATATTAGTATAATTAAGTATACACGTGTACAAGTAAAATGGTACATAAGCACAAAATTATTCGGTTTTAATTATTTTTAAATTATTCGAAGCTTTACTGGCCCAGTAAAGTATGCATGAAGTAATGTGGTGTTTTCTTTGTCTGCTTGAAACAGAATAATGAACTCTACCATTTTTAGGTATAACTTTCTGAACCTTACTAAAACATTGTATCTCAATAACATTTGCATTTACAGTATTTATCAGACGCCCTTATCCAGAGCAACTTACAATCAGTAGTTACAGGGCACAGAGTCCCCCTGGAGCAACTTAGGGTTAAGTGTCTTGCTCAGGGACACAATGGTAGTAAGTGGGATTCGAACCTGGGTCTTCTGGTTCATAGGCGAGTGTGTTACCCACTAGGCTACTATCACCCGCACTATCATAACTAACCTGTTTTTAAGGTTTACATTTTTTTCTGTTTCACAATTTCTGTTTGTATTGTGTAAATTTAAAAAACATGGCTTACAATGGGTCATTTATCACCACACGCATGGAACTCAGCAGATCATTGGAATCCATTTTGTTGAAGTCTAACATCACAGCAGCTCCTTTGGTCCTTATGTGATCTAGATTGTCTGGCTGTTCCGCAAACAAAGGTAAACCCACCACAGGAACACCATGGTAAATGGCTTCGTACAGCCCATTGGTTCCACCATGTGTGATGAAGGCTTTTGTCTTGGGATGTCCTTATTGGTACAGGAATACATTGTAATTATGAAACTACGTATAAAATAGATTTGTTAGCACTTATTAATAAATGTATGGGACCTTACCGAGCAGGTCATTCTGTGGAATCCAGTCAAACAGTTTGGTGTTTGGGCCTAGTGTGTCTGGTTTCACACCACTGTATCTCCACAAAACCTACAACAGAATAAAGTGGATTTTATGTAGTTTATTGTTGATTTCATCACAATTGTATGCAGATCAATTAATATTTAATAGATAGTTGTTGCTTTGAGAGATATGTCTGATACATGATTCCTTCTAACCTTCTGGGGAATTTGTCCAAGTGCTGAAGCAATTGTGTTTGCTCTTTCTGTAGTGAGATTTTTGATCATGGATCCCAAAGTAAATACCACAATGCCATCATCCCCTGAGCTTTGCACAAACTTCTCCATTTCCTGCAATAACAAATTATAAATATTATATGTATTGCAAATAGAAAAATATTATATGAAAAGACATATGTAAAAGCATACTAGAAATAAAGCCATAATAATCGTACATCTGGAAGAGGCTTTGAAGGCTTACAGTGAAGTCCACCCACAAACTTGAAATTTGGAAGAAAAGGCCGGGGATACTCAAAGTCCCAGTTGGTTCTGATTAACCAAATATCTGCTTTGCCAAGGATTTCAGATGCTTTTGTTGGTTTACCTGAAAGTAAAAATGACCAATCATCACATAAACAGTGATAGATATTATTTTTTTATTGTATGGCAATGGGAATATTTTTCACATTTCGCATAGTATTTCTCTATGCAGTTTAAAAGAAATATCCATTTTCTTTAATGCATGATAAATAGCATGTACATTGATCATACATACAAATCAAAATGACAACGTAGAATTCACTCTATGCATATATTAACATTTAGTGTATAAATAGTGTATATACTGTTATTTTTAGGTTCTAGCTCAGCCCTCTCCCCAAAACAGAGGTAAACCATCCCCACAGGGGATCACTGCTGCAAGAACTATATAATAAATAAAATAATGACCATCCTATGGCTGCTTGGAGTGTTTAGTACCAGTAACAGACCATAGCACTAATACATTTATAATCTCCATTAAATGGAGAGGTGATTGAAGTGAGAAGTGAGGAAGTGATTGTCATTATGATGCACAGCACACAACGAAATGATTCTTCTGCATTTAACCATCACCCTTGGTGAGCAGTGGGCAGCCATGACAGGCACCCGGGGAGCAGCGTGGGGACGGTGCTTTGCTCAGTGGCACCTCAGTGACACCTTGGCGGTTCAGGATTATCGGTCCCCTTCCTTGCCCTTTGGGCCATTACTGCACATAATTGTCTTTTAAAAATATTTTCCACCATTGTTATTGTTCCACAGAGTTATTAATGCTGTCATAAAGCCACCTCTGATGTTGAAACTGGGTCAGCAAATTTCCAGTCATTTTCTTTAATAACTTGAAACAAGATTGTGTTTAAGTATAAGTAATATTTTGTTAATCACACTGCATGGCATGAACTGATTTAACAATTTTCAAGCCACTCATCTATAACTCACTTAACTTCATAAAAATGATTACTTCACATGTGACAGAGGTCCTACTATTCTACATTAATACTCTTGTAGAATGGAGGACTCTGCAACATGCATGTCTGAACATAGTCTCCGAAGCGCTAAAAACTCTGTCCAGTTAACTACCCAGTCCAACACCATTGTGCGATGCATCTCTTGTCATCTGATCTCCAGTGTTTTTTAAAAACAGGGGTTGCCCCTGCTGATTCACTACTCTTTACTAACTCTCTATTTGAAGCACAATTGCTTTCTGGGTGTAGTCTCCAGTTTCCAGATTATGAGAATATACAATGTCCTGTCAAAATGGGTCCTTACTCAACAGATGTGTTTTGACCAAATAAATGAAACGTACCTCTCAGTTCAGTGTACAGGTGATCCCAAGTCTGCCACACCATTACATGATATAAAACATCATGAAAAAAGCAGAACAAATGGTTTTTCAGACGCTGGGCAAAAATTCATTTTGTCTGTTAGCTGAATACCAGTCCCTGGAACAAAGGAGAGTGGTGAGGGCAGCTTGCCGACATGTCTCTCAATGGTGTTGCCAAAAGAGAACCTAATGGTAAGGACGAGAGGCAAGCCTAGCACATCCGCAACCAGGTCACCACATAGTGACATAGGGTCTTCAAGGACGACGTCATACTGCTCCATCTTCAGCTTCTCCAGCAGGTCTTTCTTGGCAAACATAGCTCGACACAGCGCATAGTTTTGCGCCATCATTTTATCAATTGCTCTTGACATCTTGAGGAACACTTGAATGAAACTGTCCTTTTCCATGTCATACATCCAGTACTTCAGCATTTCGTTCAGCACATTTTCACTGTCCTCTGTGGTGTGCGGAACTTGTAGGATCTCAAAGTTGAACCCAGCTGAGCGCTTGGTCATAACGCTTGGTGTGGCCGTATGGGTGATCACGGTCACTGTGTGTCCCATCTCCACAAGCTTGTCCAGGATGGTTTTCATGTTGAGCCAGTGGCTGAATTCTCCAGGCCAGACCAAAACTTTCCCCCCGCTTACACATGGCGTAAGACACAGCAGCAGCAGCAGCATCAGACGCATGGTGTTCCCTCCTATAGTTCAGACTGGAAACTGACACGCCTCCCGGTAAACACCAGAGTACTAAGGGACAGCACGTGGTATCAGGTGGAAGTAGGAGAAAGGCCAACTTGCAGGAACAAAATTACCAACGGCTGGATTAAAACAAACGCTTAGAGGAAAAGCTTTTATTTCCTTGAGAAGATTACAAAACCTTTTTACAAACCATGCATACATTATAGAAACACTTGTTTTAATAAGGCTTAGTACTATGTCTCATCTCTCAAATATAAGGTAAATATCCATATATGGCTATCTGAACTACTCCCACAAAAAGATAAAAGAGCAATACCATGACCTGTCAGATGTACTTCTGGACTCTGTAGAACAAAGCACTAATTTATCTCAGGTTTATGAGTAGTACGTTTGTTTTTGGTTCTTTTTCTAATGTGTTTATGGTTTTCATGCAATCACACTAAAATATATTTGCTGTGTAAGTCTTGAGCATTTTAGCCGAGCATAAAGCAAAAAATCAAAAGACAAATGATTTAGAAGGGTCTTTATTTGCTGAAGTGATCCACAGAGGCAGATATATAAGGCAGTAAACATCTCATTTCAGTGCAGATTACTGCAGAACTGTAGTCATCAGCATTGAGGTGGTTGTTGAAATTTGAAACTAAAGAAGTGGAACTTTTTGAATGATCATTCTATTCAATATACATGGAGTCTTTTAAGGTTAAGGTACAAAACCAATTGAAATCTGAGAAGTAGCTGTGATTCACCAGTTACTCAGACAAAAAGAAATCTGGTATATAATAGCCTGTGAACTTGACACAAATGGTTAGGCATTACATTAATTATTCTTCCTTTATCCTAAGAACCAATGCTTATTTCATTATGACAGACACCGCATTGATGGACAAAAATGGATCATTAAGTTTCTTAGGTGTTAAAAATCGCATTTTTTAACTGAAAAATTAATATGCTAAAACCATTGTGTAATTCATTAGTAAACAGAAGAAATATCTTAAGAGATAATTCTGAAACATGCTTTTACGTATAATTTCTGAAAACAAAGACCTAAATCAAGACTAATCATGCCATGTCCTCTTTGAGCATTTTCTCCATTCTAGCTCACAGTTCAACCAATTTTCCTCTGTATTTCTGTAATTTTCAAGCTTCAAAAATCCCAAAACTCTGTCTTAAATTGTATTTCCTTTAAACATTTCATTGTTTGCTCAAAAAAGGGAAAAAAATGGCATGTCCTAGCAGCATGTCTTGAGTTCAGACCACCTATCTCCACAGTGTACAGAACTTCCATTCGCACATTAAATTCTACGTTTTCTCCACTAAAACCGATAAATAAACTAATACACACAGGCACAGCAAATCTTAAATCATTTATAAACTGTATAGCACTAGTTCTGAGGTTAGCATTTTACATGCTCTTTAGAAGTTTTGTGTTATTTCCACTTCATTTGCACTCATGCCCAGCAAAGTGGTTTCAGTAAACCTGGATGACCTCGTCCCACTCTCGTACAGGCCACACTCCATTCTCCTGCACATTGGGTGGAGAGCTCTTCCAATCCCACGCCTTTACAGGAACATTCCAGTCCGAGCCATAGTTGGCCTTCACATAGTCCAGGGTCTGACAGGGAACCCTTACCCTGAGCTCCATAAGTTCTGTCCAGCAGAGGCTAAAGCGGGGAAATACATATCTACCAAACAAAGAGACAAACATTTAAGACACGTTGTCTGTACTGAAAGATTTTGTGCATTTAAAATTCAAATGTGTGCTAAAATACAAAGCAACCAACAGAAAATAAAATCACATAGTACAGTTTCCATTCCATTTTGAACAACATACTTGAACTTCTTTCCACTTTTGGCCTGTGTTCCTCCATTCCACACAATGTCACCATCCTCATAGAAAAAGAAGATGTCTAGTTTCACATCCACATCCTGGAAGGAGAGTTCCAGACTGTCCTCAACCTAAACATTCAAGAAATGCATGGTCCACACAACAGCCCCAGCCATACAAAAAGATTAACAACATTTGTGGAAAAAAAAAAGTGTTTTAATAAAATTTCTAAATTTTACAGTAAATATATATGTTTTAGGTAAAAAAATATATAAAATACTTGATACCTAAATATTTTTGCCATTTATATGGCAAAATTTACTCTAAAATATTAATATTTTTATCAAGATATGATTATATTAGATGTGTTTATGTGTGATGGGCATGCTTGCATTTAAACTAAGTCTGGACCTTTCCAAATTTGTGCTTGAGCGGGAGTCCAGCCTTCTGAAATGCTTGTGTAATATCATGCCTGTAGTTCTTAATCCAAATACCAAGGTCTACATCTTTGCTGTAAGGAATAATACTGCACTGCCGGAACCAGCCTGTGGAAGGGAGAGCCCAAGTTAAGAGCAGGGGTAGTGATTACAGCTGTGAGGTTGTCAAGCCATTCCACATGTGCTCACGTGTATCTGATGTAAGGCCACCTTACATCAAAGTCACTGTGATTTGTGCCATAATTGCTAGTTTTGAAAATACAACATGAATAAGACCTCACCAAGGCAGGTGCCACTGCTGAGCCAAAAAGGAACTCCAAGGTCAGTGAGGGTCTGGGAGGCCAGATAGAGTAGGTTCTTAGCCTTCATCCTGAAGTCCATGGCCTCTGGAGATGCATCATCTGGGTACAACTGATTGAAAATGTGTGATTGGGGTGTGTGGGGGGGGGGATTCTCAATGGTTTATATTAGATACATATATAGCTCTTAATATTGTAATATTATGAAAGGGAAATTGATTAATCTGAGACTACGTCTGAGCACTTTTATCAGAAAAGAAAGTTACACAATGAGATAGGGAGATATGTGTTCTTCTGTTTGAACCAACGAGATGCAAAGTTCATGCTGCAGTGATAAGCGGATGGCATTTACCTGGTAGAAGGCTCGAGCCTCTCTGTATGGACACTCCAGGAAGCGTGCTTGGGAATGTTCACTTAAAAATTGAGAGAAGTTCCTTGGGATTCGCACATCAAGACCATCCAGAGTTGTTAACAGCAGCTGTGGTCTTTCAAACAGAAAAGTACTCAAAAGAATGCTCTGCATGTTATTGTGTGTTGTATTATTACATAATAAAACGACTTTTATTTTAATGCAAAAAAAACAAAACAAAAAAAAAAACAGCATCAGTTCCTAAAACTGCATCATTGGCTCTTTACCTGTCATAAGACCCAGCATAGCGTCCGAAGTCCAGTTTCCTAAAGGGTGCAAACTTTCTGTCCATACCAGGCTTTAGTCTCAGTGGCCCATGCCACAGGTAGTTCCCGCTACGCTCATACAGGATCACGAGATGGACCACACGGTTGCTGAGGCGGAACAGAAAATGTAAGGGAATCTCCTTTCCTGACAGATCATCCATGCTGACCAGACGAGGATCTTTCCCTCGGATCTCCAGGAGCTCCAAGCCTCTCTCTTCTGCAGCATCCAGCAGTCTAGCCTGTCAAAACACGCACGTCTTTTAAGCTTCCAGTACTGATTTTTATAGACGCCATGTGATGTTACATGTTTTGGGCTTTTAATCCATATTCTAACATCTTCATACGTTATTAATTGAGTCCACTTGCATTGTTCGATAACAGGCATCAGTGATCTTACATCATATTTCCACAGGTTTCCCAGTAGAGCGAAGGTTGTGAACTCTCTGTGGGTGCAGAGGAAGCTGCAGTGGGGCTGGTTCAGCTTGCTCTCTTTCAGCAGAAATACATCCTGTGACAGCAGGTTCAGGGAGGCCGTGTCCACAAGGAACACGGGCAGGTTGAACTTGTGCACCAGACCCAGAAATTTCTTAACCAGGTGCTGCCAAGAGAACCACAGTTGACAGAAAGAAAAAAAAAAAAAGTCTCTTCATTGAGAAATTGGGTCCGGGGGCAGCCTTGATCTTGTTGTATTAAGGACACCAGTGAACATGCATTCTTCACTTACCCATTGTGCATTAGTCCCTGACAAGTAGTTTTTGCCACCAAACACATGTAGTCCATTCTAAAGCATAGAAATTAAGATCAAACATCAAATTTCTTGATGATTAAACAATTACGAATGATTAAGTACGGACCTTTGACAGATATTGTCTGTAGTAGTAAAGCTGAAAGAGCAAAAATATGGAGCTGGCAGCTATGAGTAAGCCCAGGACCACTGTCTTGTTGATTCTAGGCATCAGTCTTTCAGGATGGTGGTGTCAGCTTCAGAGCAGGAAGGTCTTGGTAATAGCCGGCTTAACATGTTTGGCGAGAACACATTGATGGTCCACTGTGCTCTGTTACAAACAAATACATACATGCTCATGAACACATATAGGGGCATTACAGAGACGCATCGCTTAAATAAAAAACTAAAGACAAGATGCTACATTTATCAGGGAGAGAATGTAGTAGCTGACTTTGAAGCTCCTTGATATGGAGTTTGAGTTGTTATTAGCATTGTTACAGCAGACAATATTCGGTTGTGCTGACCTTATTCGGCTAGTTAAACAAATCTCGCATAAAATGAGCAAGTTCGTGACCATCGCGTTGCGTGCTTTTGCACACTGCAATCTAGAAATGCTTACTTGCGGTGTTTTCTCAGTAGACAACCAAGGCGTTTCGCTGAAAACGTGTGCTGCGAACGTGCTGCGCTCACCTACCTGGGCGTTCACGACACGCAGCTACGTGTGTGCATGATTCTCGCAGTGACTCGAGTTAGCATCAGCTATGCAACAAATGCACGATCACTCGCTGACAAAATGAAGCCTTGAAAGGGCTTTTTCATACTTTTGCTGCAGGGGGATAAAAACAGCTGTCAGTGAAAGACAAAGGAAAATACACGGGGAAAAAAAAACATTCCAATATGCTGCGACTGTGACCAATGGAGCCTGACGTATAACTACGGCAAGCCTATTAGGTCAAAAACAGTATCGCGTTTTTTAAAAATACATAAACCTTGACCAACCGGTAGCTACGGCAAGCCGATCCAGTCAAAATCAGTTTCGTTTGTGTATAAATACATACAGTACAGGCCAAAAGTTTGGACACACCTTCTCATTAAATGTGTTTTCTTTATTTTCATGACCATTTACATCATTGATATATTCTCTATATATAATGTACTTAACAAAAAATGTGAAATAACTGAATAACATGTTTTATATTCTAGTTTGTTTAAAATAGCCACCCTTTGCTCCCAGAGGTGTTTAGCACTTGTTGGCCCCTTTGCCTTCACTCTGCGGTCCAGCTCACCCCAAACCATCTAGATTGGGTTCAGGTCGCTGAACTCCAACCCTGTGGAGGCCAGGTCTCCACTTTTTGTGAAGTACATAACTCCACATGTGTTCATTCATAGTTTTGTAAATGGTCATGAAAATAATGAAAACACATTGAATGAGAAGGTGTGGTGTGTCCAAACGTTTGGCCTGTACTGTGTGTTTTAAAAACAAAAAAACAGACAATTTTATACACACACAATTCATTTTGAAACAAACTTTTTGAGACAAAAAGGTACATCAGCCTTCCCGTATTGATAAAAGGGTCATTTTAATTAAGAATAGGACACTTGGGGTAGAAATGTCATTAAACAAAATGGTGCAACACTTTAGCTGGCAGATACACGGTTATTGCTATTATGATGTCAGAACAGCAGATGGCGGTAGAACCACAGCTTCATCTTTATTAAAGGCTTCAGTTCATTCTCAGCACATCTTTGGTGGAAGAACTTTGTAGTTGGTAAAGACTTACATACACATCAACACAAGTTCAACTTCAGAAACATTAATACAGAGCTGCAAAAATGCTGATTTATTTCAGGGATGGGTCAACATCTCCATAAGTCATACATAATTTTGTCAAGAGGGCAAAACAAATGGGCCAGAATTTGGAAAACATTAGAAACAGCACAATTTCTCATCAGCAATAGTATAAAACACTCTGAAATCCAGTTTTACAAACCCAACATCCACATCCCAGTCTACTTCAAAGGGGGCATGGCTGAGGCAGAGATGGAAGAAGATTAAGAAAGGAGAATGTAAAAAGCAGCACTAACTATAATACACTGTGCAAATATCCTCCAATTAAGTTAGCCAACAGCAGGAACTGTACATAACAAACAGAAAAAAATTCTGATATATGATTAAAAGTTAAAGATCACTGATACTCTTGGTTACTGTCACACATGTCCATATATAAATGCATACATTTCTTTGTACAGTCATTCATACACATACCCACACACATACAAATTAGACTAAATATGGGTATATTTAACACAACTAGTAAGGGACAGTGGAGTTCAATGCCAGTATGTGCTCATATCAGGGAAAATAAAAAATGAAATAACAATTTCAAACTAAAAGAAAGAAAAAGACAAAGTGCACTCATCTATTCCCTGATAAAGCAGTCAGTGCCCCTGATGCAAAAATATGCATAGAGAGAAAGACCTCTCAATTGGAGGAAAAGGGTCTTCAGTGAATTCAAACTGAAGCGAGACAGGCTTCTCCAACATCTGACAAGGCTCAGTTTCCTGTATGACTGAACAGGGACACAGTTTGGGGTGCAGTGCACTCCAGGAGGCGCACAGGGGAGGTCTTCCTGGCACAGAAATTAAGTTCACAGTTGACGCTGGGCTACTGAGGCATGCTGTTGATGCTGCTGTTGGAGCCACCCACTCCATTCTCAGTTTTCTGAAGACTTTTCACAGCACTGGGGACCTGGAGCCCAGTGGACAAGGTCAGCCCACCACACCATACCTGTATTTAAAAACAGTAATCAAATCAGTAATATGTCTTCACAGGGTTCATTTTACCCTATTCATAGAGAGAGAAACAGTGTATTTAAAATCCAGTAAAAATAGCTGGACAGCAAATCACAGACAAAGGCTAATTCCTCTCAGTCTGACATTTATATCTATGAGGTTTAGTGCCTAAAAGCCATAGTGAAGTAATAAACACATGGTCCTGCCTGAGAAGACCCATCTGACTGTACTATGACATACCCTGGCTTCCAGACAAACTGGTCAGGCTTTATTTAACTGTGAGCTACATATAACCTGACCAAAATATAGATGTGCCCTTTGTGATATGTGTTCCAATTCCAAAATTAATATAATACCATTGAACTGGTCTTAAAATAACGATTAGTTCATTCTTACCATGAACGCTGGTACAACAGGCTGGGAGAATTTTGTCTTGAAAGTGTGAAGCAACTGCTTGTTTTCAGCATTGTAGAAGGAGAGCTGACCTGCAATGAGATGAAAAAAATCACTTAGCAGAGAATAATACAAAGCGCTTTCTGTTGACTATTCAGGCAAGATACGAGATTAAGGAAATTCTACTCCTATTGCAGAACGGAAATGAAAGGCTAGTTTATGTTAATCTATTCTAGAGCGCTGTTTCCCTTTGGAGAAAAGAGATGACTGACACACAATACAGAGGTGTCCAATGACCTTTGCCAGTTTCAAGGAGTATAAAGTCACCAGTGGACTATAGTATTCCCTGTAATGTACACCATTCAACCTTCCAGTTCCTGGGTGGCACTATACTTATATGGTACATATTTGATAATACCACCAATAGAAATAAAGACAAGAAATGCTTGTTAGATGTAGGAATAAACAACCCACCCAGCCTGTTCTTGATATGTGTATAATTTCCAAATCTCAGAACATTTTTGCTTGACAAAAAGGGAGGAGCCCATAGGGACGAATGACAACATGCACCCTGGATGATTATGCCCCCTCCTGTCAATATGTCACAGCTGTAGGTTTCAATGCCACACCACCTTAGTTTATCCTCAATGCTCAAATTTGCATTTTATCAAGCATTCCATTAGTGCCAAACCTGTCATTAGGGTTGGGGCATGGTTGTTTATGCCCTATTAGTTATTCAACACTGCAGCATCTGTATATAACTATTTATAGTTATACAATAATTTATTACATTTACTATATAATTGAGCAGAGATTCTGCGATCTCAGCTTCATTCCTGATTTCAAACTCACCTCCATCCATATCGCAGTATATTCCTATCCGGTCAGGCACGATGACCTCCAGAGTCTTGGCCTTGTTGTTGTGCTTGGCAGCAAAGGAGTTCTGTAACCAGTTGTTGATGTGGATGCACCAGGATGTGTTCGTTTTGCCAAGCTGGTCAAACTTGCCTAGGTTCTTGAAGGCCACCCCAATGCTGTAGGACTTGCCGTCTTTTAGAGCCTTGACCTCCCAATAGTGCTGCCCATAGTCAATGCTGGTGTCTCCTGAGCAACATATTCACACAAATTTTCTGTTTAGAGAACATCTGAAAGAATATAGGAGTATTTGCTTAATAAGACATCATAGTTTTGTATGAATTACAATTGTTGTTTTTGTCATTGTGATGTCACAGCAAGCAGAGCAAATGGTGCAAACCACAAAATGTGTCCTCTGCATTTAACACATCACCCTTTTGTGAGCAGCTGGCAGCCACGAAAGGTCCCTGTGGATGGTACCTTGCTCAAGGGAACCTCAGTGGCACCTTGATGGCTCTGGGTTTGAATCCACGATCTTACCCGCTTGGCCACCACTGCCCTCAATGCTTTGAAGTGTAAGTATGTGTATGTGTAAGTTGAAATAGGGAGCGCACAAATACTTTTGAGAATGGAACTGTTTACCCAGCACTGTGTAGGACTCCCCTGTGAAGCGGTCCCTGCCACCTCTCACTGCTGGTGACCGAGTGGCTGACACCCTCTTGGGAGATGGCGTTCCGCTTCTGCAGCAACAAGAACCAACAAGTCTAGTCACCTCAATGAAAATCGCTCTCTCTACTTTTAGCATTAGTCAAACCCAGGCTTCGTGCTGATGTAAGTAGTCAAAGAACTCACTCACAACACGCCTTCAGACAGATCAAGAATAAAGAAATGGCAACAAAACTGGAATGATTGTACTGGTTTCTAAGACATACATTCATCTGAATACTTAGGGTTGAGGCTGAAAGGTGAAATGAAGGTGCTGATGGGTGACCACTGTGTAGTGTTTGTAGTAATTACATGTTTACTGCAAATGAAGCAGAGAGTGGTTAGTATTTACATGCCCTTAACTCTCATGGGTGATTTAGGACGCAATCCATCAACAAGGGAAAGATGGAGTGAATGCGCATTGTGTGGCGGCCGCACATCTTGGCAAATCACTTATAAACAAAGTGCACATATGTCTGCGCATTTGCGAGCATGAATCACTCTGATGTGGCAGCTGCTGAAATGCTGAGTATATCCATGGTGACAGCCCAGCCCGGACTGCCCACTTGTCACATGCCACAAACTGGCAAGCAACAGTAGAACAGCTGGCCTGATATTCCACACAATGTGTTGGGACCAGTCAACAGACAGGATATCCCAACGTATCTCAGAAGTAAGGGCATTGCATACTCCAGGGTTGTTATGTTATTTTAGACTTTATTTTAGCCCATTCCGGCAGTCAGCTAAATGTCCCGCCTGAGCATATGCTATGACCTATGTGCACATTGTTTTCTACAGGATGTGTTGAAGAAAAAAAAAAAAAAAAAAAACAACTACACAAACTACTGATTCATGAATCTTACTCACCAGAGTCATTGGATGCAGGCATGAAAAAATGTTTGTATGATTACTGCACTGCAATTTACGGATTACTTTTCTTTTGTCGTTGCCATTTCTTACAAAAGAAGTAAGGAAGGGGGGCATCTCAAGAGAAAAAGTGTTAGGAACACACTCACTCTCAGGTAGAACTGGCCAACAGGAAAACTCTTTAGAATTCGAACAAAACTTTCACAATTTGCCAGTTATACTGTACAACAAAGGAAGTTCATCAGTAACTGACCCACTGCAAACACACCTATAAGTAGTTTTTATCCAGCTCCTTCAGAGGCAGGTTTGCAGACAGTCAGTCGACAATGGGCCTTACTCAGCAGTTGGTCTGTGTCTGTAAACACAATGACCTGGAAGGGGCTGGATAAAACAGCAGTCTAAGCCAGCATTTGTTTGTGCGAAAGCCTCCACCAGCAGTCTCCAGCTAATGCAGCCTGCTAAGATAAATCCTAAGGCTAAGAGGCACAAGGTCACCTTGACATGTTCTTCAGATTGGTAAGGTGTGCACTGTTGGTGGATGAAAATAAACAGAAAACCAGAGCGGTTAAAGGGGTTAAAATGAGCACAATTCATTATTTGGCACTCACGGAGTGCTTTTAAATGTTTTCCTACATTGGCATTTATAAATTCTCCAACTATAGGTAATAATACAAGTAGGAGATGTCATATTTGAATCAACGTCTGATCAAAGATCAGAACTCAATGAACACTGAATAAATAATGTTTTCATTGTAAATGTAAACTATATTGGCTTTTTAAATTTGAATAATTTTTATCAAGTTCTTGAACTATCTAATGCTGAACACATCTGAAGCAGCTAGCTGACACCCTACACCTGGAAGGTTCACTTTAAATAAAATATAAGCCTCCAGCATTCCCTTAGTAATCAAGGGCTCATTTCCTCTGGGGATGACCGGAGCAGACAAAACTATATCTATGCGAAAGAGGACAAAACAAGACTATAGCTCTGCTTACTAGATGTCAGGGTCTTTGGGTTACAGGTAGAAATCAATGACAAATTTATATATGTGGAAACTGACCAGAATAAATGAATAAATGAAGTAGATGTTTCCTGAGGACCCACCTGCCCTTGTTCTCCTTGCCCTTAATTTTGCTTTCTAGACCTTTGCCTCCCTGTGGGTCCCACTCTACACTTCGGTCATCGACTTTCAGGTTGAGGTGTGAAGACGTCGAATCAAAGCTAAAGTTGAACGCTAGGAAAGGAAACAAAAGAATGAGTCAGAGCACCATACGCGTTAAATACTCATAAATAAATAATCATTGTGTTGTGTGATAATGTTCTCCAAATTCACTTCCTGGTTTATAACCATAGTGCTCATTAGACAAGGCTCAGTGGATACCTGGCTGCTATGATACCCTACTTATAATCATTAGTGGGCAAATGTTTCACCTCTGGTTTCCAAAGTGACAGGATCAGAGTATTCCCCTGCAGCAGCTTTGTTACAGGCTCGGACCCGGAAGTTCATGAATTTGGAATCAAAATTCAAACCTGCATTAGAAAAACACATTATGGATGTTATAACCATTTATTTAATGTCAGATATTTTAATCTAAAGCTCTCCTCCGCTCACCATACCTGTTAAAGAATATTCTGTGGTCTTAATGCTGTCCACAACCTCCCAACTGTGCTCATCTTTGACCCTGGGCAGGCCCTCGTGGTTAGATTTCCTAAACTCTAGGATGTAGTGATCAATCTTGCTGTCCTCCACAGGCATCTTCCATGACACTGTGACAGTGTTGTCCACAACCAAACAGTCCTGGACATCAATCTCTGGGGCACGAGGAACTGCAAATGGACAAAGTTGCATATAATTACAGAATTGTATTGTTAATATATTAGCGATAACCTACATTTTTTAAAATAAACAATAATAACAATGTTTACCAGTTTCTTTCTCTGATCTGATTTCATTTAAAATGGGGGCAAAGAAGCTTAACAGATGCCTCATTACCATTAAAATGGCCACATCATCACACAGAGCAGGTGACTGAGCTGCCAGTAATGAGCTGGTTTGTGAGCTCCTATTGATGGCTGAGATTCATACAGCTGGGGCACAGCTTAAATAAAACATGTCTCTTCTTAAAAACCTGAGAAACCTTGTGAAGAGGTCTCAAGTTTTTTAAGATCTTTCAATCTGATAAAAGCAGCCGCTGCACAAATCTGAACATGCACCAGTGGAGCCGGCAACACTAAACAAGTTAAGGGTAACTCTTGCCCCTCGATGGGGTGGGGCTGTTGTCATGGAGATGCCCCAAGGGCCCTCACCATTCAGCAGCTTGACCCCGCCTTTGAGAAATCCCAAAGCCCTTTATGTTGCATGGTGCACTGACAAGGACTGAATGAAGCTTCCTGCCATAGAGAGAGGGGGAGGCAAGAGGCTTCTGGCCATCATTGTAGATTAGTAAGCACAACGAAAATCTGCTGAAGATCCATTATCAATCTTAAAGCTTGATCATTTTTTTAATTTAATGGTGCACTGTATAATTAAACTATTTATCTGAGGCTGTTTTTAATATAGATATCACATCAGAAATCCTCAGATGGATGATAATACAGTATAATGAGCATTTTCTTTGAAAATCTTAGGGTGTGTTTTTAATCTGGTGAAAGTCCGAGTAAACATAAAGCTGTTATGAAATGTGACGGTCATAAAAAGGACTAAAGGTCATACAGTGTTTCAGTGAATTCACCAGTAAAACCAGGTTTCAGTCTGTAGGGTACTGTAAGAGGAACTCTTCTCAAAGACAACGTGACACAAAACATCCCCAATGCTTTAGCAATACACACGACTGATGGGCCTGGCGAAAATAGATCATCCATGTTTATGCCACCAAACACAACCAAGCAAGTGACTGATTAAATGCTTTTTCATGGAGACTCACCATAGTACTCTAGCATTCTGAGTTGTAATCCAAGCCCCTCATACCTACCGTCGGCTGGCTATGATAGGGGTTAGGTTTTGTGTTTCTAAATTTGCTCAGCTCCAGCTCGACGCAGCTCTGACAGCACTTGACGGGCTTTACCACAAGACCTATTCAGCACATGCTTCACGGAGCAAGTTCAGTAGCCTCAGCGCTGCAGGAATAAGGGAAGATCTCACCGTGACTATGTGGAAAACACACACGTGTGCCCACACTTGCTTTCACAAACAGGATTACAGCCTCTGTCCCGAGGAGCCCCCAGTTTAAAATACACAATGTAAGCGCCGGACTGAACGCCCGTCAACGAGCCTGGGGAGCGAGGGAGAATGAGGGCCTTGCCTCATCATATGAGCATACCTGAAACCCCGCCCCTTTCCCCTCCTATCCCATTTGCTGAGAGGGGATCTACAATTCTGTTCCTGTGCTATTTTTAGCTGCTGTGTGCCCAGCTTTGGGGCATCTGTGGCTCTGTTAGTCTGAACTCCCTCTGGGATGCTCATGCTTCTGTTACGCTGAGCTGGCCTGGGCTCCACGCAAGCCGGGCAGTCACTGCACATAACATCATGCACACAACCAAGCAGCCCAACTGCCTTCCAATTTTAATAGCAATGCTGACAGAACTAGACTAGAAAAAAATCTGAGTAAATAAAGAAATATTTCTGTCTGCCGTACGGAAATATTTTTGACCCGGTACCTATGGAACAGCTGGACCCTTTTATTTGAGAGTATGTAACACAGAATGGAAAATAAGAAAAAACGGCTCCATGCTTCAAGCCAACACTTCTCATTAGAATGCTTTCTGACATCATGGGAATAACCTCAGGAGAGAAAACCTCTTCTGCATCAACAAACAGCAAGCATGCTCTCTGCAAGCAGGAAATAGGTCTGAATCAATCTGTAGGAGTGGGGTTATTAGGATTGTAGTTTATTGAGAAAATAATACAGGACACTAATTTTCAGTATGCCAGTATGATGGGTGATTGTTTAAAATGTCACAAATGGATAAGTGATGAGCCGCGTTCAAGCCAGAGTAGGCTTAGCAAATGTCCTCTACCATTAGCATGTTCACTGTGAGAATGCTGTGGGATGTCGAGATATATTTTTACCTGGAAGAAACTTGAGATTCTGGAGGATCTGTCGCTCTTGGGAAAAGTCCACCATGAGATGCGTCATGTTGTCCGTCGCCTTTGGCTTCATTGTCAATCGGAAAGCTGGAGCCATGGTTACTCTTCAAGGATTCACAATAAAACCATTTTATTATGTTTTCAACATGATCAACAGATCATTTAGCATTACGTGTTTGAAGATAATGGGCTCTACTTTAATGGCACAGATAAGGTTTGGTGGAGGTAGCATGTTCGCTAACATCACATGAAGCATATCTAGCGTATTCTTTTGTCAAATTATATTAGAATCTCATGAAAAATGTAGTCTAGCGTAGAAGAGTTCACTCAACAGAAATGGTGATGTGGTGTCATATGGTGAAACCAATTTTTATAGCATGACTTAGTAGTTGAAGGGGACACTTGTACTCTATTATTTTGTGAAATTGGTTTATCACTTTCCTTCTCACTTTCATTCACTTCATTTCAGAAGATGTACTGCATGGAAGATTACGGTTGATTGGCAGCATTAAAATAAAGCCCTCTGAAAGCCCCATGATCATCATTTTGAATTGATGGCCAATAGGTTTGTTATGAAAGCATAACTCCAATATGCATGACTCATATTAAAAGCTGAAAGCAACTGTCTACCACCCTAAGGTGGCACTAAGCGGACATGCTCAAATAAAAGGTCACTCTAAGTTCACTCACAGCAAAAACGCATGTTTAAAACACATACACACTCTGCATAAACCATCCACATCACAGACCTGACATGTTTATATGGCTCATATTACAAAGCACATCATAGGTTCTTTATCCTATGTTCACTTTTGTTAAGTATGCAAAAACATGCAAAAGACCATGGCGCTGTAGAGACTGAGTGTCTTTCGAGTCGTGCATTTCACAAGCCTCTAACATAAAGACTCAGCTGCACTTAGGAGGAGAGACGTGAAAAGGGGATACTGTACCTATCTTTGATCTGCCTGGCAGCCTTTCAGGAGCGAGAAGGGAAAGGACAAAGAGGATGAGGGGAGAGAAGAAAGGCCGTTAGTAGAGCCATGCAAGTGGAGGGGTGAGCAAGCAACTCAGCTCTGAGCTGGTCTGGTGGAAACATGGAAACACATACACACACACACAACAACAGGAGGCTGAGGACCATCAGATTATAGCTTTTCCCTGCTTATTCCGTCGGCCTAATCAGTCTTTATTCACCTTACACATCACAGATTTAGCACAGATTAAAGAAAAAGAACCTTGTGTTATTTGCTAGGAATCGGTAGTTAAATAATTAGTCAGTTTATTTGTGCCATAAAACATTTCTATGCACTTTTTTGAAACCTTACCAAGACTTCCAGCTCAAAAATGGGGTCCAGTTACATGATGAAAAACATGACCCAGGCATTATGTGTCTATAAACACAACCCATATGGGAATACATCCATCATATGTCATAAATGCTTACAAATGAACAGCTGTTACAGCTGTCCCTCAGCTCGACAGCGACAGGGCATCAGAGCAACTTTCTCACCTTTGCGAACTCCTCCTCATCTCTGATATCCAGAGCATTGTTGGCAAACTCCAGCAACTCCTCTGCACTTTCCAAGGCATTCGTGCTCTGAGTTAGTTGGTTCTGTGAAACGGAAAATGTGAGACTGCTTAGAGAGTTTCAAGAATTTGTGTCTTCACCACTCAAGCAACAATTGCTTGGCCTGAGGCAATATATTCAGAGTTCTAGATGATTATTGCAAGTGCTGAAATACACAGCTCAAAAAATAAAGGGAACACTTAAACAACAAAATATAACTCCAAGTCAATAAAGGCATGGTTCTGCAGGTGGTGACCACAGACCACTTCTCATTTGCTTTCTGGCTGATGTTTTGAACACTGACAGTGCTATCACTCTAGTAACATGAGATGGAGTCTACAACCCACACGAGTTGGTTGCTGTGTCTGTCGGCGTAGTGTCCAGAGCATGGGGGTGCTACCAGGAGACAGACCAGTACATAAGTAGATCTGGAGGAGGCCGTAGAAGGGCAACAACCCCTTTGTGCAAGGAGGAACAGGAGGTGCACTGCCAGAGCCCTGCAAAAATGACCTCCGGCAGGTCACAAATATGTCTGCTCAAACGGTCAGAAACAGTCTCCATGAGGACGGTATGAGGGCCCGACATCCACAGGTGGGGGTTGTGATGAAAGCAGGTTCACATTGAACACATGTGACAGATGTGACAGAGTCTGGAGACGCCATGTAGAACGTTCTGCTGTCTGCAACATCCTCCAGCATGACCGGTTTGGCAGTGGGTCAGTAATGGTGTGGGGTGGCATTGCTTTGGGGGGCCACACAGCCCTCCAAATGCTCAACCGGAGGTAGCCTGACTGCCATTAGGAACAGAGCCGAGATCTTCAGACCCCTTGTGAGACCATATGCTGGTGCAGTTGGCCCTGAGTTCTTCCTAATGCAAGACAATGCTAGACCTCATGTGGCTGGAGTGTGTCAGCAGTTCCTGCAAGACGAAGGTATTAATGCTATGGACTGGGACGCTCGTTGCCCAGACCTGAATCCCATTGAGCCCATCTGGGACATCCACCAATGGCATGTTGCACCACAGACTTTCCAGGAGTTGGCGGATGCTTTAGTCCAGGTCTGGTAGCAGATCCCTCAGGAGACCATCAGCCACCTCATCAGGAGCATGTCCAGGCGTTGTAGGGAGGTCACACAGGCACGTGAAGGCCACATGTACTACTGAGCCTCATTTTGACTTGATTTAAGTATAATACATCAAAGTTGGATCAGCCTGTAGAGTGTTTTTCCACTTTTGGATTTTGTTGTCAGCACATTCAGCTATGTAAAGAACATATTTTATAGTATTTAATAAGAATATTTCATCACTAACATCTAAGATGATTTATTTTTGTTTAGCCTTTATTTATTTGAGCAATGGTATACTAATGCATCTGTAATACTGCAGCTGTTATCCAAACTTATCATCGCTCCGTCTGACTGGAGGCAGGTGGGCGACCTCTCCATCTGATCTAGGCCATTCCTGAACTGACATGTTCTGGAATAGCATCATACATGGCCCATTTTCTCCTTTACCCCCCTGTTGCTTACTGAAGATGACCAGTCACAGTGTAGGTCCTAGAAATGCACTGAAAAAATAAACTCACATGAGAAACTGGTGAGGATGAGGAGCAACCTTTGTTGGGGGGCTGTTAACCTGACTCTTTACACACAACACCAAAAATTTAGTGTGAAGTAAGTGAACAGACGCTAAAAGATCATCTGTTGGTGCATCTATCCTTGCCTCGAGGCGTTGGTTGGCTGAACAGGCCCAGCTCCTGATGAGTACTGTCCCATCTGGGCTAATTTCACACACTTGTATTGTTCCTGCACAATGGACTCAGAGGACTGGGCAGGGAATGGCCATAGCAGCCTGATGAGATCACCAGGGCTGGTCAGAGCAGGGGGCTCAGTGGGCCAGACAAAATCTGAGCTCCTGCTTTCATCTGGACCACTGCGCCAGCCTGCAGCATGGCAGACAGGTGTTTGGGTCATAATGAGCCCCATTAATGAAAAAAATGTTTTTGTCATTGTGATACACAGAAAGAACAGAGCATGGAGTACACAACAAAATGTGTCCTCTGCTTTAAACCCATCACCCTTAGTGAGCAGTGGGCAGCCATGAAAGGTTCCCGGGGAGCAGAGTGTGGTGACAGTGTAAGGGGACCCCAGTGGCACCTTGGCTGTTTTGCTTATGAGGTGCTTACTTACACGCTAGGCCACCACTACTCCAATACAGATAATTAGCTCCGGGTTCAGCCATTGTTTTCAAACCGTAATCACAAGTGTTGCCGTGGTCAATGGTAATTTTAAGAAAACTTAGAAATATTTTAATTTTTAAATCTTTAATTAATAATACCTTAGTAATTAACAACTGTACAACAGTGCAGAACCAAACCTCAATATCAGCGTCAGATTTTGCAACAGCAAGTGCAGATGTGGCTGTTACCTGAAGCTCATGTGACTTCCTGGCTTGTTCCTGTTTGATGGTGTTGGTCATGCTCTCCTTCATCTCATCCAAAATGGAGAACATTGTGTCAAATTCCTCCTCTAAGTCAGACACGACCTGCGTGGTGTTGACCTATGGCATTTAAACGTGGACCAAGGAAATATGTCACAACAGACACACCTTATCCAAATGACAGGTGCTTTCAAATGAGTTGCCCCCGTCCATCACCTTTGTTAGTGGAGGGCTGCTGAGCCCAGCAGAGTCGGCATTTTAGGGGACAAAAAAGTAATAATTCTCAGTGCTATCCCAGCAGGAGTTCCTTACCTGAAGTCCGGCCAAAGAGTGACTAAGAGTTTCAATGAAATTGTGCAGCTCTTCATTTTTGTTTGCTAACGTAGTGATTATCCTTTGTAGGGCCTCCTGAAACACACAGAATATTTGCAGTCATGCACACTAAGCAACATCATCGTTCTCATGAAACCAGCATAGTGCATTGTTTCACCAACACACCTACAGATGGATCACAGTACAGGCTAAATCATGCAATCACATGCTGGTTATATTGTAAACTCACTCCAACCTGATGGACTACACTGACCTGGCAGCACAATAATAAATCAACCAAAACTCTTGTTCAGAAGGAGAAACAAATGCCAGACACAAATGAATGAGAAGCCTTGCATATTTAATTTTTATTTGGATACTTCAGCAGCAGACTGGTAAACTGGATGGTGAAATGCACAAGATTCAGCTGAAATCCTTTTACTTTTATACTAACTAAATATACTAGATTTACGTACCTACAATTGTACCTTTCTACAAAATATAAAACATCCAGCAGAGACTAGATGTTGTATCAGAGCTCAGTTCAGATTTAGCTGCATCCGGGGGACAAATGGAAAAAAGACATTTATAAAATATATTGGCTTACTGGTCTATTAAATAAAATTAAGAAACTGAGCCAAGATTGATGGATTGATAACTGTAAAACTGCCCTGGTTTGAATGTCCAACGTGTATTACTATGTCAAGACATTGTGCTCTTGACCACCAATGGCCAAATAATATTTTGAGATTATACGTTTTTGAGAAAATCTCACATCCCAATTTAAATTTTACTGCCTATGAACCATTTTGACCTAGTTTTGTGACCACAGCATTGCTTTACTTTCATTTTCAGATTTTTTTCCAGATCACCCTTGCAAAATTATCCTTAAAGGCTTGTTCTGCCTGCCCTATATAATAAGCCATGCGTTAACTGGGCAGCCACGTGAGCCGAGGAGAGCGCTGTTCATTGGACTTACTCATCAAATGGCTGGCTCTGCATTTCTTAAATCATCATCTGGCACAGCCCCTACTCCTCACTGCAGTTGTTAATACCGCCGAGATGTACCGCCGAGTGTAGGGTCAACAGTCAGGTTGTTTCATGCATACCAAACTAAGCAAAACACCAACTGGAGTAGAATTAGACAATAATGTTCACACTGTAACCAGTTCTAACACTGTTTATTGTTATTAATCAGTGTAGCTGATCCATAGTTTTAAATATATTAAAATATTTTTTTTCCTTCAGGCCTGCTTTCAACCTACTTGGACATCTTAATTTCCTCTGACATATGGTAACATTATTTTTTTTTTTTTACATATATTGCTATTACTGACTAATTAGAAACAAACAATTTAATTGTGTAAGTAAGTATGTATATATGATATATATGAAATGATTGTCAGTGAAAAAAAATGCAGCACAGCACATGGTGACACATTGAAATGTGTCCTCTGCTTTTAACCATCACCCTTGGAGAGCAGTGGGCAGCCATGACAGGGGTCCGGGGAGCAGTGTGTGGGGACAGTGCTTTGCTCAGTGGCACCTTGGTGTTTCAGGATTCAAACCCGCAACCTTCCAATTACGGGTCCTCTTCCTTACACAAATAAGTTACCACTGCCCCCAAACATCACTGACGTACACTGGGCAACATCAGAAAAACACAAGAAGTGTCAGGATTAGGATGTTTACAATGAACAGTGAAAGTGACATCTAGATTTACATTTTACATTTACGACATTTGGCAGACGCCCAGAGCGACTTACAACGTGCTTTCAAGTTACCATCGATGAAGAGATCAATTCGGGTTCACTAGGACCCCCAACTATGAATACAATCTTTTTATTCACTCTTGTTGTAGATTCTGTACACAAGTTCGACAACAAGAGAGTTACAATTTAATCTAAATATTCTTTAAATAGGCAGGTCTTGAGCTGTCGTTTGAAGGTGCTCAGTGACTGAGCTGTTTTGACCTCGAGGGGAAGTTCATTCCACCACCGAGGGGCCAAGACAGAGAAGAGTCTAGATGAATGTTTTCCTTTTACCTTTAGCGATGGAGGGACCAGCAAAAATTGCATCTAGCAATTTTTATTGATTATTTCAGTTTATCTTATAAAATAAAACCTCACAGGTCACACAAAATTACATTAATACTTAATACAGGCTTTGTTTTAAGAATATATTTTTCTCTGTCCTCAGTAAGGGGATCTGTAAGCTCCATTTAACCTCCTCAGTGAACAGTTACTTTATATTGATTCACAGAAGAATCCTAATTGCAATCCAATAGTCTGAAAAAAAGGCAATATGTCAGTATAACCAGGAAATCAGGTGACGGGGGAAGTATTTGAATGCTTCAAAGGTGAAGGTTAGTGTCCACGCCCTCCTGTGAAGATATCAGGTAAACACTGAGCAGAATAGCCTGTCCCAGTAAAAAAAGGAGGCGTGGTCTCATTTCCTGTGGCCACATTGAGTACGGTTCCATCTGCACCACAACAGGGATTAATAATGCATGTGAGCCCTGACGGAGAGGGGGGCAGAGGTCTTTCTCCGCATCACCACGGCTGAAGAAACTCGATACACTTGGAGATGTGACACACTTGTGACCATCTCTGTTTAAGCACCCCTGAGGGACACAGCAAACATGGAACATGGCACGGTTAAACTGGTTTTAGATCAGCATTTAGTTTGTTTATCTAGAAGAAATATTACTCAGATGAAAATACTCAGGTATGCATATAACATGCGTTCTCAGTAAAATACAGAAGTAATCATTTTTAGAGGTAAATTGCAAAAAAAAATTACCCAAAATATACCCAAACAATGCAACATACTTAAAAATTTCAGCTTTCTAGCACACCAAGAAATGTCCATCCTTCTGGAATTATGCAGCACACACTCAAATTCTAAGATTGTCTGAGCACCATTAAGACACGGACAAAGTTATTAAAGATGAGGTTACATAACACCTGTTACAGAAGCTCAGACACGTGCAGGAAACAAAGGGGCGGAGCTGAAAGGACAGGATTCTATTCCTGGTGAGCCATAAAAGCCACTTCAATAATCCTCTGGTTACAGTCTACACAGCACCTGAGTTGGCTGGATGCAGATCCGACCTCCTGATGTTTCCAATGGCGCAAAACCAAGAAAAGAAACATTCAATTCAATTTGCCACAAGATTCCACCTTGCCATCAGCCCTGTTCAACAGTGAGATCAAACAAAAACAGCAGCAGCCGGAGCACGGCGGCTCAAGGGAAACTCACACGTTTAACTCTAGACCTAAGCCCACATCTACTTCCATAGCACTCTTTCTGGCTTGCAACTCTCACACACACACACACACACACACACACACACACACACACACACACACACACACACACACAGCAGCACACCAGAACAGTGGCCATGATGCAAGAGACTGCAACCGTAGGAACCGCCATGCTCACACACAACCCACGAGCCTTTACGAGCCTTTATTACTAAGTTATTACCACTTGCTTTTACAGAACAGAAACGTCAGCCACAACGGAGATGTGTACACCCCAGCGGCCTGCTGGCCTTCTCCTGCATGAGGTCACTCCCTGTATGGCCCGGCGACAGCTGAATTAATTCTAATTCCATCATTAATTCTATAGAATGGAGCGGTCACCAACCACTGGACGCCTTCTTCTGCCATTGATGCACCTGCTACGTTGCAGTGGAGAACAGGAACCGGCCTCTTTCCCTTTCTCGAAAGAACTACGTAATGCAACTTTAACACGGGTTACTCTAACAATATGTCTTAGTTTACAAAGTGCACGGTCCTGGGTAAACCAGAAGGGTCATGGTAACCTCTGCAGAGAGGCCTATTCATGCGGCGCAGCAGTACGAGTTTCTGCGTCCAACGCAATGGAATTACATCGGTGTGGCGACGGCGGTCGGGCCAAGCCCGCAAACACGTCAACTCGGACGGGCGCCACCCAGATCCGGGCGGGAGCGGAGCGACGGCGCGTTATTACAGATATTTCACAGGCTACAGTTACAACCGAGTCGCGTCAGGAAGCGCCGCTGCATCAACTAACGGCGCGGCCCCGGAGCTTCACGGCACTTTCAACGCGCACACACACACACACACACGCCGCTGGGGCGCAACGCGCTCGGGTACTTACTTTCTGAGAGTCCATACCGAGGATAGGCAAAGCAACAATCAGATATAATTCATTGACGGGCCAAGTTCCTCAGCTGGGAAGACGATTATCCCGATGGAACGAGGCGGAGCACTGCGCGCATGCGCACTAGGGCTCAAAATCCCCCAACGTGAAGGGAACGACGGACGGAGGTTGGTGGCAACAGGAGCGGCCACTCTTGCGACTCCTGCGCGACAAAATAAGCACAGGTCGACGTTCTCATTAACTTGACAAATTAATAAAAAAAAATGCAATGACAATAATCGTAAGTAATAATAAATGTTAAGGTCAATCAATTGAATCACATTTCATTCAGCTATCACACATGTGATTCGTAAATCGTGACGCAATAGCGATTGAGAAGTTGAGATTTGGGCAGTCAAATGCCATAGTTAGTGAATGAGACTATATTGCCCCCTTCTGGAATACATTTAAACGCGCGTTCTAACAATGTACAAATATTGTGGTTCTTGTTTCTCAAACCTAAAAAAAAACGACCTGTCATACCACCATACCAACAATACATAAGTATAAGAGTCTTTGCGCACAAACATTTATAGGACCAGTACCAGTGACGGGTGACGTAGGCGGGCTGTCCTGTTGTTCCGCCTTTGACCAGCGGAGGGCGCCGTGAGCTGGAGTCCCGCCCTCACTGTTGCCGAGCGACAAGGAGAGTGGGAAACGTACCGGGGCCGTGGGATGCACGCTAAGCTAACGTGCTAGCCCGGGCAACATCGCGGTAAGTGTGCGTCGCGTTTTACGTTTCGTGTATATTATTTTTACCAGAAGCTTCTCGACCATTGCTGCATCGTTCCGTGGAGAATGGCAAGCTGCTGACAAGAGTTTGCTTGCTATTTACGCACTACTCTCCGTGCTAGTGTTTACTTAGTTTTCTATTCATAGCTTAACATATTACTAGTTGAATGTGCTGCTTAATTTTGTCTGTAATCTAAGGGCAACATTTCAACAGAGGATTATTTTGTGACCTTAGCAGCCGGGCAGATTGTATTATGAGGTTCTTTCCTTAATTCTAATCAGAATTGAATTGCAGACGAGAAATGGCAAGCCAACGACCACCAACAAGTCGACCCATGAGTCGGGGGCCTCTGGTTCCAGGAACAGGTCGACCACCCACAGCTATCCGACCCCCGCAGACTGCAGTCCGCGTTGGAACTGGGGTGAGTTGGACGAGTTCTGGATAAGTTGTAAGTACGGTCACTGTGTGCACCTTGGTGGCGTGAAAATTGCACAGGACATGGGGAATTTTTCATACTTCGATTGTTGTGTGGTAATACGCCTTGACACAAGATGTTTTTGTGTCTGCTGCAAAGATGGTTCCTGGAACTGGTCGCCCAGGTACAAGAGGGGAGCCTGTCACCACGCCAGGGGTCCTCACTGCCCAGATAAAAGTTGCTGACCGGCCTGTCACTCAGCAGGGCCTCAGTGGGATGAAGACTGGCATGAGAGGTTGGTATTGTGCAAAGCGATGCATATTTGTTTTATGATTCCGGTTGACTTAATTTAATCAATAGACTTGCTTAATTAACCAGGGCCCCACAGGCAGATCCTGGATAAATCATACTACCTTGGATTACTCAGGTAGGTAGTGTTGCCATCTAGCCGTTACAGAGGACGATTATGTTATGCTGTAATTTGTTTATCATTTATTTGTCATTTTCAGGAGCAAAATAACTGAACTTACAACAGAGTGTAGCAAGTTGCAAAAGGAAATAGATACTTTCAACCAGGAGAACTCTGTTTACCTTTCATACGAGAAGAGGTAGGGGCATATTCAGTAAAAAATGAGTGCAAATATGCCTTTGTAATGATGCATATGTCTGTTTGTAGATGCTTTCATAATTGGATGTACTAATAATTTCTTTCAGAGCCGAGGGGCTGGCTGGTGAAATTAAAGACCTTCAGGGACAACTAGCAGATTATAATATGGTAAATATATCTAAATATACGCCAGAAAAGTCTTCAACGGATATTTCATTTAAATCACCAAACCTTTGGTTTTCTAGCTTGTTGACAAACTGAACACCAACACTGACATGGAAGAAGTAGTGAATGATATCAACATGGTGAGCTAATGCATTTTGCAAATATAACGGGCTTCTTAAATGGCATGCATGCATTATTATAACATGAATGGTTTGCATATTTCCTTTCTTTCTGCTTCATTTAGTTGAAAGCCCAGAATGACAAAGAGGCCAAAATTATGGAAGTGATATTTACAGAAAGGAGAGAGTAAGTAATATAGAGATTTATTCTGGCTTCAGTATGAATCAATATTAGCTTTTCTGCAGTACCTTAAGTGTCTTGTCATTCAGCTGTGTCAGTGACAGTTGTTTAAGTGACATCAAATTGTGCTCGGTTAGTCCTGTCATGCAAGGTTGCCTTGTCGTGGCTTATTCAATAGATCAGAACATCGATGCGATTTCTTTTTCTTATGTTAAATCATGTTTGAATAATGACTAGTTAAACCGTGCATCTGTGGTTGCTGTCTGTAGCGCCTGCATTCCAAGGAAGCATACATGTCAAACTGGTCCTTGATAGAGTGCAGCTCCTTAAGGCAACAACCTGAGGATTAGTAGACTAATGGTCTGTGAACTCGCACCTCTCTACTCCTCAGCTGTGTGTTTGAACCCCGTTTGTTAAAGCCTTGCTACTCTAATTGTCTTTGAAAAAAACAACACTGAGGTTAACGTATGTTGACCTAGATGAGAGCAGATGGATAAATCTATATGTAGACTTTTCACAGCTTTTAATATATTGCCGTAATTCTCCATTTCATAGATGCTGTCATCACTCGTTTCCCACTTGGTAATTTGCGGCAAGCTCAGTGTCTCAGGAGTCACCCTGGTCTTTGTAGTCTCCAGGCTCTATGTAGCGGTCCTCAATAAACCCGTCCTCGTTATCTAGCTCGTGGATGTCCAGCTCCCCATCCAGTTCTTGTGCGCTGGTCTCAGTCTGCTGTGTCTCCAGACTGAAGTTTGAAATGCGGGCCCTGGTGAAGATGTTATGCTCATCTTCCTCTTGCAGTCTCTGGTGCCGGTAGTTGAAAAGCAGCTTGTACCAGGAGGGCGACTTGACTGCACACACAATGAGCACCGAGGTGCTGAGGGCAATGACAACCACGCCCAACAGAAACTTCCAGCTGTTCCCAGGCTGAGGGAGAGCAGGGTTACTGGTGCTTCCTTTATCTCCATTACCAGAACTGCTAGCTGAAAGACAGGAACAAGCATTCTTAAATGTTCAAACACTGATCAAGTTCACTGAATTCATCTTTTATCTAAGTCGAGTTGGTAACGTACACTGTTCATTTCTACCTTTATCTGAGACGGTGCCATTGCTGATTTTCTCAGCTTTGTTGGTTTTTAATGGGAGAGAAGAGGTCCTACGCACTGGAGAAGCTGTTGTTGTCGCTGATACACAGTTGCTGTCGTCCACTACGCTTTTACCAGTCCGTTCTGGTGGGCTTTTGCAAGATAGTGTAGTATCTGTTTTAGAGACAAACACAGACACCACATTTTCTTGTTTTTAGTACGTTTTGTTGTCAGTAGATGTCGCTGTTCTTACATTAAGCACAATCTTGCTAATTCCAGTATCACCATTTACATTTACAGCATTTATCAGACGCCCTTATCCAGAGCGACTTACAATCAGTAGTTACAGGGACAGTCCCCCTCTGGAGCAACTTAGGGTTAAGTGTCTTGCTTAGGGACACAATTGTAAGTGGGATTTGAACCTGGGTCTTCTGGTTCATAGGCGAGTGTGTTACCCACTAGGCTACTACCACCACTATTGACAATCAAGGATTGACAAATGATGCTAAGATCACCTCATGATAAAATGATGACATCACTTACCTTTTGGTAGACTTGACTTAATCGTTTTCATCATTTTCAGAAATGCACAAGAGCAATTCCATGGATTGTCCCCGAGAGTGACTTGCTGTAGTTTGGTCAGTCCTTCGAAGGCCCTGTTGTCAAGTGTTTGCAGTCTGTTGCCACGAAGGTTCAAGGTCTCTAGGACCTTTAAGTCAGCAAACACAGCCACAGGCAGCTGCCGTATTTGATTGTGAGAGAGGTCGAGTTGTATGAGCTTGTTGAGCCCGGAAAGGACCCCGGGCTCCACTACGCTGACACTGTTGTTGGCGACTTTGAGGATCCTCAGCTGCGGGAGGCTGGAGAAGAGTTTGGCTGGTATGGCGCTGATGTTGTTGTCATTCAGATTGAGCTCGGACAATCTGGTGCATGTGGAGAGGTGCTCCACGTCTTTCTGGGTCAGCTGTATGAAGTTGGCGCTCAGTGTCAGTTTAGTGATATTCTGTGGCAGTTGAGGAACGTCTTTCAACGCGCTGTTGCTGTAGTCTCCCTTGAATTAGGAGCAGACGAATTGCAGCGGTCACAGCAACTTACTTTTGTAAATAATATAATATATTGATGCACATTACTGTGTTATTATTCGAGACACCTACCTCAACATTGTCCCCCAGCGTTTTCTCTGAATTTGCCAGCAATCCTGCACACAGAAACAGTAGTCCCCTCATGGCCATGGTTCTTCCGTTATCTGAAGCAGCATAACAGAGGGAGAAAATGCCTCAGCACGTTACAGACTGCGAAGAGCATCTAGGCTCTAATGGAGATATCTTTTCATTTGCACTGTGGAAGATGTTTCCTGCCGCTGAGAGATGACTCCTGTTTAATATAATCACTAACCCTGTAGTAAGAACACAGTCGGAACAAGAGCATACAAAGAGGGGCTTTGTGTGGAGAGACATTTCATCATGGGCTTGTTGTCCTCCGGTTGCGTTCTCCTCCTTTTTTTGTGGTTTTTATCTTCATCAGCCGCAAAGATACTCATGGCCCCCACAAGCTGGCATTGAGCACAAAGCTTCACTCTATTCTTTGATCGAGCCAGATTTTCCTTGGCCCTGGTGGATTGTCCCTCTGGTTGAGCTGAAGACAGCCGCTTGTTTCTTCCCCGGGTTGCAAATACTGACTGATTGCAGTCAGCAACCATGCACTTTATGCCCTGGGAATCAATATCACATGCTCCATGGAATCTCACCTTGCACAGAGCGGGAGATAAGATTTGAAGGGTTTTCTCAAGTGGTATGAAACTAAACTCTGTATTTTCATTTTCATTAATATTTATATATAAAACAATTATGTTGTGTAACAGAAGAGTGAAAGACTCTGTAAGTGATGGCCTTGCATCCTTGAAGCCATGGCCTGAGTTTCAAAAGCTTGACATTGGCGTGTGATTTAAATTAGCTGTATCATGTAGAACAACTTTTAAAAATTTCCTGACTACCCCAAGTGACTTTAAACTCACAGCATGAGATCATTTATTAACAGGATATAGATATTATTTAGCGTCCATTCTGTTAATTCTATATGCATAACAAATTAAATAAACATTCTACTGGTAGTGTTCATATTGTTGGTTCAAAACATAAAAAATATTCCTGTGCAATATCAAATAATATCTTACCTTCTGGAGTGAAAAGTGTAAAGTGTGAAAGTTTAGTTACTGGAGTTGCAACTGAAAGGACCTTTGGTCTCTGTAATAAAAGGAAGACGTTACGGTCTAGCTAAAGATTGACCACAGAGTCACAGTTGTCTGGAATATGTAGAAGGTCTTAAATTATTTGCCATGTTATGCCATGAAACCAGATGGGTCAAATTCTCTCAATGTTTGTTTTGCTTCTCGTTCTTTTATACTTTTGTCTTTTTTGTACTTCTTCATAGATAATTAAACATTTTAAATAAAGTTGTTTATGTAGATGTGGTTTTTTAAATCATGTAAACTGCTGCTCTGTCTGCTGTGTTTCAGGAAAGAAGAGATGATTAAAGCAGTGGAAAATGAAATTGAAAAGGAGAAGCAGGCTGCTGATGACATTGTGAAAAAGATGTCCCCTGAGAAACAGGGAAAGTATGCTGAGATGAAGGCCACTAATGAGGAACTTTTGCAGGTCAGTAATGACCACAGCAACACATTCATGATCAACGATACATTAGTTGTTGCTTTTTTCATGCTTTCTTTTTCGTGATATTACTGATAAAAAAAGAGATTGTGGCATTGCTTTGGGAAGTGCATGAACATGGCTGAATTATGCCATTGATGCCTCCTTGCTCCTCAGGACCTTGATGCTCGTCAGGAGGAGCTTGGCACCCTCATTGCAAGAAAAGAGGCTTTTGAAGCGGTGAGTCTGACCTGGCAGAATCCCACATCTTCAGCACTCATATAGTCCCACCCATATCCCCTGCATCAGACAGTGAAGATGGCCCTCTCTTTGATAAGATCATACAGTCATTGACATGCCTCTTCTCCCACTGTGATTTATAGTGGCATACTTGTCTTGCATCAGTGAAACATTGGCACAAACCAAAGGTGTGTTGCCTGAAAGGAATATATATTTTCTCCGTTTAAGACCTACATTTTGAAGGGTTCAATGTTGTGATGGCTTTCAGCTCCCTCAATCTGGTTAAACAAACTGCAATGGGCGCTATGTATGAAACACCCGGTATGGCACCAAATTCTGCCTAGTCCAAACGAATTACAGTTTGAATTTCATTGTTGTTGAATATTCATCTATTCTAGGGGAATATTCACAGATCTTTCACATTGTCATTATTTATTTTGAATTTCTTAATACTATCAAAAACCAAGGTTTATGTTAAAATTGGTCTACTAATTAGAAAACATTGCTGAAGCACACCCATGTCATACGCCTCAATGAGAATTTCCTTTTCCATAGTATTTGAGTTTTATTGGCTGAAGTGCGTATCTGATGTAGTTCAGACAGGAAGTGAGCATGTGTCCCCCTTTCTCCCGCGGCCAGGAGCTGGCTCAGTCCCAGGTGAAGCAGGAGGCCGTGCTGCTGCACGAGAGGCTGCAGGAGCTGGAGCTGCGCAGAGACGCCATGCTAGCTGAGGACAAGAACCTCGGCTCTCCTCAGGAGGAGCGGGAGAGGCTGCTCAAGCAGGTGGGGACACTGAACTGTGGCCGCTTTCCTGAGTCAGACCTTTTTTTTCCCCTGTTAATCACACAATTTAACAAACTAGGGATATTCATGTAGACGCAGATGCAAAATTCTGCTATCATTGCTATCAGAATTGCTATAAGAATTGATATATTACACAAAAAAGTGGGTAACACACTGGCCCATGAGAAGACACAGATTCAAACCCCATTTACTACCACTGTGTCCCTGAGCAAGACACTTAACCCTGAGTGTCTCCAGGGGGACTGTCCCTGTAACCACTGATCATAAGTCACTCTGATAAATGCTGTAAATCTAAAACCATAGATCTGTCATTACCGCTCTACTATGAACAACATCTAATCACCTGGGTGTTAAACTACAATTCTTACCCCTTTCTCAAGCAGGCAAGGGTCTTCTCTGCTTTTCCACAGGGGGGAATCATTATCTCGGCAACTAAAGAGAAGATAGATTAAAAAAAAGAAGAGGTCAGGCAAATACGCAATACTTTAAATAGCTCCAGGCAAACAAAGCCACATTCTCTTCCTCCAATGAGCTTCTTCAGATTGCCATAATATGAAAACCAGTATGACAGAAAACAGTTTTTGTTTTCCTTCCATACTCCATCCTGATGAGTATCCTGTTTGCTGATGGAGCTTGTCTTTAATGTTGAATAAAACTTTGGATAAATTGTTATGTTTCACATTTGACAGGCCTGGTTACTAGCCTCCAATCAGTACCATTAAGATTTTGATCTTTCTGTCTGCAGGTAAAAGAGGACAATCAAGAAATAGCAAGCATGGAAAGACAGTATGTATTTTTTACAGCACCATTTTTTTTTACCTTGTTTTTAATTAAAAAACCTTCAGACAGCCAGGAAAGTGACCAACACACCTCCCCTCTCATCACTTTAATAATCACAATTTTTAGGCTGACAGAAATACGGGAGAAAACCATTCAGATCAGTGATGAGATGCGGCAGCTTGAAACCGACATGGAGGAGCACCAAGGTACTTCCAGCGACCCCCACTTGAACCACTAACAGAGGCCCAGTCGTTTGTATTTGTGTTGTGTAGAGGTGCCATTATGCTTCTTAAGGACTCTGGGAGGAGACAGGCTCGCTCCGTTGACCCACACGACAAACAGGCCATAAATCCCTAACAGTGTCTGGATGGCTTCCAAACTAGATTCCAGCATCCTGTGTCTGGAGACATGGATGGAAGCAGGTTTTAAGTGGCCCTGTTGTTAATGGGGGCTTGGTGCTTGGAACAATAGACTGCATAAAATGTCTGACAGAAAAGCGAGTCTGAGGTGTTGTGAGCGTATAGACTCTTCTGTAAATGCACAGATGTCTACATAGCAAAGGGGAAGTGAGCACTTGAGGCTCTTTGTCTGTTCTTGTTTAAACATACAAAGTCTGTTTTTGACATTCAGTAGAAATATTCAAAGCTGGTTTCTTATTTTCTTCTTTTCCACATGGCTTCTCTTGTATGTTCAATGCCAGATGGTAAGCTGTAGTACTCTCCTGTATCCTGCAGAATCCCATCAACTTTCATTTAGAAATTAGAATCCATTAGAAACTGTTCCATACGCCTCCTGCAATCCATCATTGTCCAGCATATGAAGTTGATTAAAGATCAATGTGCATCCCACCAGGAGAGCGACATCAGAGGTACAAGGAACTGAAGAAAAAGGAAGAGAATATGGACAGTGAGTAATGTGCAATGCTCCTTGATAAAAATGCATACAAGTTTTCCAATTTAAATCAACCAGTGGTTACTCTGAACTGTGCCTGGGTGCAGATTTTCTAGAGACATTTGATGAGACCAAAAGCCAGGAAGTGGATCGTAATCAACAGATACAGTCAAACATTGTGGCTCTTCTGGAACATTCTAGCAGGGTAAGGGATGTTGGGTGATTTCTGATTTTTTGCTCAGTGTTGTAACACTTGAGGTAAAACCTGGTCTTTGTTTTACACTCATTGTGCAGGGAGTTGATATTCAGAGCTGTCAAGTGGTAAACAGTGGTAAATAACAGTGTTATTTGTTAGCAGTGTAATACTGTAATACTGTTAATGAAATAAAAAAAGTCAAGAATTATTTATTACTCGAAAAGCCAGATAAATGTCCTCCTGTCACATGTCTGTGCTGCAGAACATGAACCGCCTGAAGCAGATCTCCTCCATCACCGCCCACGAGCTCAGATCCATGCAGGAGGACCTCAGCTTGAAAGAGACAGAGATGCATAAATCCCAGAGCACGACCAAAGGCTTATCCTCAGGTAGATCTCTCTCTCACAGCCCAACCGTGATTTCATGCTCAGTTTATGTATCTGCATTTGACAATTTGGTGCTGCGTCCAGTTTCTGCTTACTAATGCAGACCAATGGTTCTCATCTACTTGTTGCAAATACTATGCAAACAGTACTACAATCTGAACAAATGATGTGTTCCTTTTGGGTGAAGAATTGTTTTTTCAGATAAGCTTCATGTGAGGTGTGATGATGCCTTTTCCATACACGTACATAAATAACAGGTAGTGAGAGGGGCGAAAACGTGATATACAGTCAAGTTTACAGAATTGCTCTCAAGGGTAAACTCATTTTATTGGAACTATGTTGGACTAGGATCAAGTCATACCTGTTTAGGCTCTAATCTTCCTTAGCCGTACTCATCATACACACACACACACACACACACACACACACACACACGCATACACGCATACACACACAGACACACATGCACACACTCACAGACACAACCCTCTTATTTATGTAAAGGAGGCTGAAGCTGAGCCAAAGGGCTTTTCCTTCCTTTGTGTTGGACTTCTCTGTGCATGCTGTTCACCCCTAAATATGTCTTATCTCATCACGCCACCTCAGAAGGCTCGCTGCAACATTTTTGCCTTCGTACTATTCTGAGACGGACAGCCATTGTTCCTTTTTGCACTTTATTTATTTTTCTTCTATCACTGCATTTTTACATCCCATTGAAAATGGCAAATATGAGTGCAACGTAGGAGTGTCTTTGAAGACTTCTACCACATGGGGCCTCTGCTCTGTGCATTTAGTCCAGGGAAGTGGAGCTGAGAGGTACGCTGAATACGCAAAATTAATAAATAAACAGACAATAATCTGCAGCCTCCACTACGCTCCTATGTAAATATTTTCAGTAACACAAGCCAAGACATTTATCCCTTTGAGGCACAGAGAGCTCCAGAAGAAAAAAAACTTCACGGGGGGGGGGGTGTGGTGGACGGCTTGAGGGTGGGGGTGCCTGCCGAAAGGCGAGCCCCAGGAGGAAGCTGCACAGAATGCACAGAAGTGCTGATGGGGCACTTTGTGAGTCTCTGTAACTGCACAGCAGCCTCTCCAAACACGGAGCCGGGCCGGGCTGCTATCAGGAGGAACCGGCCCGTTTCCCCTTCCTGCCCCCAGCGAGCTGGCGCAGCAGGCCCTGCCTCTCAGTGCAGAGGAGGGGGGGGGCACGTAATTCACTGACAAAGACTGAGCAGACCTGGCTCACGGTGCAGGGATGTGGATTTATTTGTAACGATACACATAATTTGTATTGTGACATTGCGACAGTGTTTTTTTTTTTTTTTTTTTTTTCAAAATTTTGCAATCAGCCTCCACTGCCATTTGTGGGGTCTGTGGAGACTGAGAATAAGCAGGGTAGGTTCAGAGCAGTCACTATCTCAATTCTCGTTGCATTCCTTCCAAGGGTGCAATCCTTCACTCAGATATTGATTGTACATGATTTTTCAGTAATGGAATGAATGAAACCTCGGTGGATCAAACTGAAAGGACCATGAAGACTCAAATAAAAAGAATCCCATTTTTAAATACAAAAAGCAGTATACCTAATAAAAAAAAAAGTAAACCCCACCAAATCCACATCCCTGCCTCTGAATGAGTACGTTTTATTCAGTGGCTGTGGCAGAGTGCATCCCATGTGAGAGGTTATGTAGGTCTCTTCCTAAACATAATAATAGCCTGGCTGGTGCTGGGCTTCCTGCACGGTGCTGCTGGACTCCTCGCCCCTTCTGTCAGCTCTCAGTCACTGTTTGTTGGCTCCCACGAGGAGGCAGGATAATTCGGCTTGTTCATTTGATCAGCTGGTGAATAATAAATACAAGATGTGCTCTGCCCTGTTGGCAGAATCAGCTTTAACCTTTGACCTCTGTTACAACAATATGGCTAAATAGGGGCTGTTTTTAACTTCACAAGCATTTGACTCAAGTGAGGAAAAGTTTGCCCTGAGTTTATTTTAATGTCATGTCCATCATCTCTTGAATACCCTGGTGGCAAAGGTTTTCTTTAAACAAGTAACAGTGATGTCAGTTGAAAGAATGGTAGCACAGCAAAAAGCAAAGAGAACATTGGATGTTTGCTTCTTAAACAAACCTGCATATCATCTGATTCAGAAAATCAACAGATAAAAATATAAAAATGTATATTTTCTTTGCACACAGTGTACTTGTACTGTTTTGTGTCTCACCCCTATTGCCTTTAGAGAGCCACCGTCTCCAGCAGGATCTGCAGAAGGTGGAGCAGCTGGAAAGTAAGATCACCTCAGAGCTGGACAGCCTGAAGGAGCACATCCAGCACATGACTGAAGGCTTGGAGACCTACAGCAACCTGGATGCCCTTAAGGCTGAAGGAGAGGACAAAAAAAAGGTGAAGTACCCAGTATGCGTAAAGTGTATTTGGCATATTAACCATTTATAGACAAGCCTAAAAAATGTTAATTTGTTATAAATAATCATGTGCATCTCTCCTGCTAACAAATTAGGCACTGAATGTCGGTATAGTCTGTTGTAAGATGATAACATCAGTGCTCACAGTTTAACCCCCTGCTGAAATCAGCCAAGAATGCTGGTACCACCATCTGCTCAAATGGATTTCAGACACATTTAAAACACTCTTTGATAAAAGGGCTTTCTCTTTCATTACATGTGCAAGCACAGGAAGAATATTCAGTTCACAGCCTCCTTTCCTCAGGCTTGTCAGAGACGGGCTCTGACAGACATGTCCGACATGCTCCTTACTTCCCATGCTGCCCAGATAATGGCAGACAGCAGCAACTAATGTAAATACTGATAGGCCAGTCCATGACGCCGTTTACACACAAGAATGTTTCCACGGGAACTGGTGGAGCTCTTAAAAGCATCTTGTGGCAGTCTGAGACGGGTTCTGGGCTGCCTTTTGCTCAACAGGATGCAGGTTGCTCTGAAATGTTTGACACCAGGAAGAAATGATTCTTCGACCGAACAGCAGCTCAGTAACCCCAGAAGGACTGATCAAATGAGCCCTGCATGAACATGTCTGGTAATGCAGGTGCAGCATCAGGAAATGGTTTTCTCAGGCTTTGCTACTACTCTCTGCCCCATTAATGATGGGGCAGAGAATAAACATAAGGAAAATAGTAAAATACTTAATATTACTCATTATACTTAATGCAGATTTACTGAATATTGAATTGTGCTTTACATTTAGTTTCTTCAGAATGACTATGCTTGTGGGGTTTGCATGTTTTCCCCATGTTGGTCTGGGTTTCCTCCAGGTTGTCTGGTTTGTAGTACAGTGGCATGTACACAAGGTCTATATTGGCCATAGTTGTCAGTATATGAGTGAACACCCTGCCCTGTGTGAGTCCCACCCTGCACCGAGTGTTCTGGGATGAGTGATATATTTTTTATGAAACATTAATTAAAATACAAATACAAATTCCCTCCATCACGCAGAGACTACAGGAGGAACAACTGTCTCTCACCCAGCGCAGAGACTCATTCAAGAAGGTCATACAGAAGATGAATGCAGAGTATGAGGCCTTGAAGTCTCATCTGCAGGAGAATGAGACTCATGCCCAGGTGAGACCCAAGCTGCCCAATGGTCACCCCTATCTGTTGGAGGTGACCATTGTAAAAAATAAGGTACACAGTCAGTATTGTAAATATGTAGCAAGTCTAAAGTGAATCCAAAGACAAATCTTTTAGCTCTTTTTAAAAACAATGTTTGTTCCAAAATAAACAGCCCTCCTTTCTAATGGTCACAAGCATCATGTTCTGACTTAACCATTAAACCGGTGGGCTTATGTTTTTACCAGACAGCTCGCAGCGCTGTCTTCAGTCGGTCCTTGCACGGCCACTGATCATGTGCAGGCTGGAACAGGACTGTTATCTTGATGCATTTGAAATATAATGGTTTGCGTTTGGAGTAAGTCAGCTCTGTTAAAGCATATTAAGTTTCACTAAAGACTGTGGGCTCACGAATCCTGAAGGATTTGGTTGAATCTTGGCAAGGCCATGACTCCGTCATCACTGTAAGTATGTGCCAGAGGAAGCCATTTTGTACATGCCAGCAGATTCACTAGGTGAGTTTTTTTTTGCTGATATAGAGAGGGCATAAAATGACCCTAGGTAATCCACACAGAGTAGCAGGATCATCCTGTGAATCTCACATGTCAAGCTAACTCGGCTGCAGTAATGTGGGTATTAATACAAATTATTTTTTAAATGGGTACAAATGTTTCACTGTTTCTTTCTTCCCTCTTTCATTCAGTTGACTAACTTGGAAAGAAAGTGGCAACATCATGAACAGAACAACTTTGTCATGAAAGAATGTATCCTTTCCGAGACGCTAAAACAAGTAATGGATTTCCCTTTTTCGTTCCTGCATTTAATCATTCAGCAGTTCGGTTTCTTGCTGGCACAGAAGATGCTAAAGGACGTAGTGTCATTGTCCGGTCAGGGTGTGTGAGAAAGCACCTCTGTCCCTGCTGGCCTCTGACCCGATTAAAACTGTGCTTCCTTAACAACCCCTCACCCAGTCATTGCTTTAAAGAGCATGGAGAGCGACTACCGTCCTGCGGTGAACAACGTCACCAAACAACTGGCCGACTACAATAAGATGATCATCGACACGCTGCAGGGCAGCAGAAACTGAGGCGCCGCGTCCTGTCTCTGAGGGAGCTCTTCACAGGTCACCAGCTTGTCCCTGACTCGGTTCCTGTGGATGGAGACGCCCAAATAGAACAATCCAGATGCACACTATATATTGTCAACTATAAAGTCCTGAGATTTTATATATATATATATGTAGATAGCATTAAATAAAAAAATATATATATATTACTTGAGTTCTTTGTTTATTTGAATTTTTGGAATTTAATGATAACGATTTAATTATAGGGCCGTGTGTTGGCTAGTGACATGGCGTCAGACCTCCAAGGTTGTGAGTTTGAATCCCTGCTCTGACCTTCTGTGTGCAATGATTGCATGCTCCGCCAGTGTTTGCTTCATGTTCTCCAGGTTTCTTCTACAGTCCAAATTCATGTACACTAGGTGGATTGGTGACTAAAAATGGACTTGGTGTAAGCATTTAAAGATTTCGTTATGTGTCTGTTCGGTTGTAAAGAAAGTGTTCAGGGGATTTGGACAGTATTGTTAACCCTGGCCGGCGAGCAGTTGCAGGTTTAATGTCTGGGAATGTATGCATGTGTGTGTGTGTCCATGTGGGTGTCCCAGTTTCATGCCACTGGCATGCTGCTGCCTGTCACTGCGGGTTAACAGTGTGCAGGAACTGTTCCTGCTGATAGCACTATTGTTTTAATGTTATTAGTTTCCGCAAAGTATAATGAGTAGGGGGCTGCATAGGGTTTCTCAGTCATTCTGCCCCATACTCATACACTTTGCTGTAAACAGCGGGTTAGTGTATGTTTAGTACTTTTGTATTAATACAAGCTATGAAAGAATATGAAGAAAACACCAATATGACAACCGCAGAGTTAAAAGCAAAAATTGATATCAAACAGTTATTGAATTGAATGACTAAGTAACAAAGAGGCTGAAGGAGATAAAGAACAATAGCCTCTGAGATGGGGTGGTGGCCCTGCCCACGTTGTTGTCCCAAATCTGGCTGGGGGGGATTTCCACTGCAGGAAAGTGGGGTTATCAGCTCAGGCTGAGCAGAACAGGCGTCTTGCCTAATACTCCGCATGCCGTCGAAAACAGAGCTCTGTTTGTTTGATGTAGCAAATATTAAAAAATTATGTTTTTGTTAAAAAAAATAAGGTTCAGGCAAATGGTTTATTTATTACCATTTTTTAAATTTATGCCAAATGTACATTTCCCAGGTTGGGTGCCTGTTGGAGTCTTCAGAAGACCTGTGAGACCTTAAAGTACTGGCCAACAATTTGTCCTATAAGTTTTCACAGATCTGGGAGAGTTTGGGGTTTATAATGCTAGTAAATCAGAACAATAGACACCATAGGACTGAGCAGCCAGACTGTGCACCTGTATCATCTGCTAAAACATGCATTCGGGAAGACGAATGAAGTACACTCGAAAGCAACCCCAAGAAATTTTGGCTCGGACCTTTTCACTTGTCAGAATTTCCAAAAATCTGTATTTTACCGGATTGCTTCAGTGACAAAATAGAAGCACCAGAAAAAAAGCTGTGAATTCATAAAAGTGGAAAATATGAACAGTGGACCAAAAAGGACCAAATTATAGGGCTCATTTTAGTTCCAGTAAGATTTATGCAACCTGATATTTTTTTTTACTTCTGTCTTAAGTTTTATTTTATTTCATTTTCATTTTATTTCGTGTGGTTAGACCCTGGTTATGCTGTGACAGATTTGGCCTCTTGTTGGATTTAGCATTTATTTTAGTAGTAAAAAAAGAACATAGTATGGCTGAAGACTGGTTAAAGTTTGCTGAAGGAAAATCTAATAGCTGTAAAACTGCAATCACTTTGCGCAGTGAGCTTTCGCACCATTATATAGTTTTCGTGTCTCCAGATAATGTCAAAGATTCTTATATAACACTCAAATAAGTTGGGCTAATGATCTGGACCCCCCTCAACCCGGTTATGTGTTCTGAGCCTTAGCTGCGACAGGCCCGCGCTAACAAGCCCCTGTGCGAGAGCGGAGCGGCTGCAGCCTCGGCGCCGACCGCACGTGCTCGGGGTTTCGCCCCCGGACCTGTGATTTAAAAGGCCTCCTTGTGAACGTGCCATGGCACTTTAGAGCGCCGGCTCGCTGGCCCTGACAGCTCCCATCGGTTAGTTCTGAAATAGAGCGTGTTGCGCCTCTGACGCCGGGACGCTTTAGGGCTCTCCTGGTGACCCTAGCGCCGCTTGGCCCGCACTCTCCGCGGCTCCACTGGCCAACTGCTTCAGCTCTGGGGGTTGGAATGAGGTAAAGTGTTACAGGCCTGAGGATCAGTCACGCACACACAAACTCGGGGACACACACTCCACCTCCATCCCTCCCTTAAGCTACTGCTCAGAAACAACAAGCGGTCCACGCCCATCACAATAACAGCCATCACGGGCCGGTGGAATCCAGCGTACTGAGAGCATTCGCTTTTGGCACAGACTGGAGCTGCTGGCCGCAAGCCTCTTAAGGGTGGGAGTCCAGGAAAAAGGAACCCTGCCCATCGCCGCAGGTCACCAAGCGAGTCTCCCGCTGTGCCGATGAACAGAAAGAGAGAGTACAGTTGATCTCTGGTCATTTCCTATTCTCTGTCCAGCATCTCCTCTTTCCCCCCCGTGTGCCTTCCCCCCCTCAGGTCCGCTCTTTTGCAATAGGCGCCACGGCGAGAAACTCATATTCGCCTAATATTTCATTGTGTCACTGCTAGGCAAGGCTGAGCACCTCACCCTGTGTAAGGGCTGTGCGAGGGAAGGCCACTTTCGTACGGGGCTGAAATCTGTCTCACTGTTTCCACAGCTGCTGCCTCCCTCACACAAGCAGAGGAAGAAACACAGGCCTCTGTCAAAACAAAAGTCTTCTCTCGCAAGTCAAAAGGTCCGTGAGAATATTTTTCCCACATTGCCAGGGCACCCAGTTATGCCCGAGGACAGTAGATGATGCTAATGAGGTTAGGGATTTAGCAATTGACCTCCATTTAAGGCCATATTTTCCTGCCGACTTAGAGCAGGGAGAGCTTGTCAAGTTTTGCTTTTTAGAATGCTGGGAATGAATAACGTCCATAGTTGCCACCCCAAGATGTCCAAAGCAGATTTTGCATTGGCAATGTTCACAGACATCCCATGTGGACAATAAATACTACAAAGGGAATTGAATGAAGGGGATTGAGCGAGGATTTTGGATGCTGCTTGTCACCTGGAAACCATATGACAAATAACAAACATGGACATAAATTGTCCACAATGTGGAAGTAGGAGGTATGTGGGCTTGTGGTCGACAGAATCGTCGACTCTCTTCTTAAACTTTGCTTAGAGAGTAATCTTTTATGTACGTCTTCTGGTGTTCCACCTCTCAAGATACCAGTATCTAGCAATCCACTTCATTCTTGTACGCATCATTTTAAGACTGCAATATGTGCTCCAGAAGACGTACAATGCCTGCGCCATTATGGGATTTTAATTAACTGCTAGAAAATATGGGCCATAGCTGATCAAATGAATGGTGTGAGTATTCATTCACAATAAGGAAAGGGAACACAATAAATGTCTGAGGCTGAAATGAATCATCACAACAAAATGACAAATCTGGCTTTATCAGATAAAAACGCATTTGTGCGCACAGATTGGACTAACACAGGAAAGCATCTTGAGGGGCCTGGCGTGGTAATCAGTGCTGGCAACCGCAGGCGGGTATCTCCAGCTGGCACCTGTAAACTCATGGGGCCAGTGGTGGCCTAGCGGTTAAGAAATGGCACTGAGAAAAAGCACCGTCCCCACACTCTGCTCCCCGGGCGCCTTTTGTGGCTGCCCACCGCTCACCAAGGGTGACGATTAAAAGCAGAGCGCATATTTCGTTGTGTGCACTGGGTGCTGTGCTGTGGGGTCACATGTGACAACTAGTCACTTTCACTTCACTTTCACTTATCCAGCTGAGAGGAGGGCCTGATGGTGCTGCTAACTCCATTTTCTCTCCACTGGCCTCCTAGAGTCAGGTTTAGGACAGAGGACATGTTGCTTGTGGATGAAACATCTCTGGGCTTAAACAGCTCCACAATTGGTTTGGTGTTCCATACGTTCATGGATCTTGTGACTGACACTTGTGCTGAATGTAAAAAAAAAAACACTTTGACCCAGCTTCTGAGACCAATTAGCTGAATATTTAAGGCCAATGTACCCTTTAAGTGCATGTGATTTGATTTATATTGCAAATTCTGGTTTGGTGTCTCCCTGGTCTCACGTAGAACAGATCTCCAAAGTGGCAGCTAAGGTAATATGTTTGTAACATGAATACAAATCATGCTGTCAGTAGGATAGCTGTCTTTGGCAAAGTACTGGCTAATTGCACAAATAGCATAATATATCATTAGTAAATGAGGTGCCCACTAAGAAAAAATGCCATTGCAGAAAAGTTTAATATTATGTATTATGGAAGATAAAAATATAATTCCTTAAATAATCACTGGCGGTTAGATGATGGTTAAAACTCACTAAGCCAGACTCTTCATGGTTAAATTAAATACAAAAGTCAGCATGAGGCTAATTTTGCAGTGCCATTTTAAAAATGCCCCTGGAGACACTGCTCAGTCTTTTCCCACCCTGGAAAAATATATGTCCACAGACTCAATTTTTTAATAAAACTACATTAGTCCTCAGCTCAAATCACAGTATTTCAGAACTGTGATGAGATACATTTTTATTTTATCTCAAATGTTATTCTATATTATACTGCCTTCATGGTAGAATGAGTTCATTGTAATCATATACCGGAAATGCTTATTATTTAACTGATGTATAATTTGCTACGAAAGAAAAATGGTTAATTTAAGACAGGATGCCTTGTGTATTTTCCTGGGTATAGAGGCGCGGTTTTGTGTTGTCTGAATGCCCCAGGTCTCAGATCAGAGTCCTCCTGTAGCCCATCAAGCTGATAAGGAACCTTCAGCAGGGCCACAGCGAGGGGCCGCCTGCAGGGTCTGACCAGGAGTTGTAATTAATATCAAGCAATTGTTCAGACTAGGCCTTTCCCATCCTCACATGAAAAGGAAACAGGAAAAAGGAACTTAAACTCCCATTGCCTGGACAGAAGAGAGGTACAGGGTGTGTGTGTGTGTGTGTTTGGGGGGTTGGCGAAAGCAAGTGAGGGAGGGGTAAAGCAGACAGAGGCCAACAGAGATCGAGAGAGAAAGGGAGGGAAAGCAAATTCAATGCTTCAGACCTCTGAGTGAGATGTCTTCTTAGGGACTTTTCTGAGACCTTTGGGGTTAGGGACCAGGGAAGCCCTTCCATGTGGATGTACTACTCGTGGAGCGCACTGTCCCCGGCCCAGGCCCGGGTCTATGGCTGGGGGAACATGTGTCATCTGTCGTACCGTTCACTGTGTCTCCTCTCCTGGATCCTTTCAGGTGAGTCCATCTGGTAAATGTCAGGATAAAGACAGGATAAAGTGTAGTGTAGTTGGCAGAGTGAAGCGGTGAATAATAACTCTAGTATGTATGCTAAAAGGACAAACATTTAGAATACACAACATCAAACTACATACTTATTTAAACATTTAATGTGTAGTTTTATGTACTTTTGTACTATATATTGTTCAAATTTTGTTTAGATATGTAAATGTATGTGTGGCCACCTGTACTGATTAGTTTCAGCACATAATATTTATCTTCACTGACCCATGTGAATGATATGAATAAAAATAATAAAAAGACTAAAAGAATCCTTAATTACTTGAGAGTTGAGAAATGTTTGCTTTTTTTTTTTTTTTTTTTGGAAACCATATGCTTTTCCTAAATTCATGGCGATTCGCTTTGAAATTGAGATTAATCGTTATTATCAGTTTTAGCCTAGAGGACAGATGTGAATGGTGAGAGTTCTGAAACATCTTCTGTGATGCTCTTTAGTTAGTTTGCTGAAAGGATTGACATAATTTAAATCACAGTGCTGAAGAAGCTTAGATTATTGCTTGAAGGACTGTTTAACTCTGTTATACTTGTCCCATATATTCACATTTTTAAGTTGTGTTGTGCCTTTTCTCTGCATTTGATCATTTTCTCTTCTTCGCTGTGGTTTTTGTTTAGTGAATTTCACTTCATCTTTATGAATGAATTATTCATGTCAAGGTTTTTCCAGTTTAATAAAACATTCCACACATATCAGGCATGCAAACATAAATACATTAATGTATTTTAGATGTGCTTGAACTGGATATCTGGAAGCTCTGGATATCTGCTATGTGACAGACAGTTGATGGAGACATCTGGTAAACTGGTGACTGAAATCCAGCAGTGTTAGACTGATGAAATGGCATAATGCTATCTAGGCAAAAGGTGAAATGTTTAGTCTGTAGATGGCACACTAGTTAACATTGCATAATTAAAGAAAAAAAACTGAGCTGGAACGGCAAAAATATTTCCTCTCCACCTAACCACACACCCTCACCCCTCAAAAATTAGCTCAGTGACCCACACCCCTTAGTCAGGCTGCCAACTGCCTACTCCCTCGTCTGCAAAAAAAAAAAAAAAAAAAAAGAGTACTGTCAGTTCTTTAATCAATTTCTGGGCCAAAAATAATACACCCAAGATGGACAGTTAACAAAACCAACAACAAAAAGGCCATAAACAACTGACAAGTCTGTGAATGGTATTGCACTCATCTTTGTGACATGGAGCTACAAAAAGGTTTAGATCAGATAGATTGAAAGATAGACCCGAACCAAAATAACTGTACCATCAGCTGGATGATAAATTTATGATTCAATGTTTCGATTGAAAATATTTTTGAAAATGGTATGTTACTATGTATGTATGTAACAATTTTCAGCCAATTTTTGGCTTTAAAAGTTTTATAAACTTTATGACAGTTTTTTCTTCTGCTTCAATGTACCAATTTTTTGTAACACATCAGTGTCTTCTGCTACTTTTTAGATATAACTGGTTTATCTCCACCTTGTTCATTTTCACTGAATGAGGTCAAATACATTCCTTGCATCCCGTGAGGGACAGATTTTGAGTTGAGGGGATTCCTGGTGTCAGTTTAATGGATGAGTTTGATCTCTGGCTGACTGGACCTTGCTGGCCCGATTAAGGAGTTGCGATGGTGGAGAGTGCCTTCACTTTTACCTACACAATCAAAAAATAATAAACACATGTTTGAACCCAGTACAGAAAGTTAATGCATTCAGTTGTAGACTTAAGTACTTAGAGTCAGCGATAAGAAAAACGTGATTTATCATCTTGACAACACTTTTTGCCCACCCTTGCTTGAATGTTAAACTGGGTCCAGTTATCAGTCTGTGACCAAATTAAAACCAATCTTTTTATATGACTCCACATCCCTGGCAATTTCACAACAGCCAACTGTGCCAATTACAGAGGGGAATTTAGGAAATGCCTATAAATTTTTCTTGCTTTTAGATAAGTTTAACTCATGACTCCATATCACCATTGAAGGTCGTTTTTTTAAAAACAAAATATGGTTTAGGCTAGGGGTTTTGGAACATCTATATAAAACATGACTGAGCCCAGACTACTGCGGCTGATAAACATCAGCTAAGAACAGCACAAAATGATTTAGTGCTGGTAGCATGTGTGTATTTGCATTTGTCTTTTTGTTTAGTAAGCATGGCAAGCCATTTGTTGTATATGTGCTATCTGCTGATTCCAATCAAGGCTTGTGTGAAGAGCATGTTTGGGTAGCCAGCACAGATTGGCTACAGACAGATATGCTATGTAAACTAGTGGCCTTAAATGTTCTATCATTATAACATGTACCCATGTGTAAATGCAGGAATCTGAGGAACTGTTCAGTGAGCAAGCTTGGTAATCTTGTCATAACTTTGCACAACTAGGCCCTTTGTAAAGTGCCCCATCTGCAGATTACAGTCCTTATTGGCCTCAGAACAGCTGTCATTTTTCACATGAATCTGACTGGAATCTAGGATTATTTAAGTGGCACTCTTATGTTTTTTTACTTGGCTGCCATGGGATTTTTCTGCACAATTAGTCCTGCCCAGGCAGGCGGCCAGAACAATTCTGTGTTATGCAGTAACTCTGGACTGCTGATCAGATTGCCATGAAACATTTGTCTCTTCACACTCTGACATCCCCAGGATAAAATTTGCCGGCATGTGTAAATTGTGCAATGCTCTGCAATCAAAGTCCTGCATAAATCTACAAACTGAGGCAAGCTTTCATGCTTTTTCTTTGGCTGTGACCTGGCATATCTTACTTTATTTATCCAATACA